>NW_024825612.1:0-1595 GCF_019175285.1 Sceloporus undulatus
AGAAACAAAGCAGTTTGACATCACTTTAAACTGCTGTGATGCAATGCTACAGAATTCTGGGATTTGTAGCTTTGTGAGCTATTCAGACTTCCCTAGAGAGCTCTGATGCCACAACAAACTATAGATCCCAGAATTCCGTCACATTGAGCCATGGAAACCTACATAACATCCTTTCAGATATTTAAAAAATGGCTATTATGTCACCTCTCAATCTTCTCTTCTCCTGGCTAAACATACCCAGCTCCAGAGGGACATGTGCTTGCTTTCCAGTCTCTTTCCCATCATGGTTGCCCTTCTCTGAACATGTCAAAGCAGACCTTTGTACATAAAATGAGGAAAAACATCATCTAGTTTTTCGTCTCCTGATGACAGCATTATTATTATGTCTTGGGTTAGCGGTGACAGTAGTGGTGAAGAAATTCCTCTAGGAAAACAAAAATATGGGGTGGGTCCTCCATGCAGAAACTTGGTGACAACTTGGGCCTCATTCCCACTTACAGATAAATTGGTGTGCGATCCAAATCGATGGATCAATTCAACATCGGAGAGTGGTTCACACTACATTTGCTCCAATTGCATTTTCTGTCATCAAAATAATCCATTTGTGGTTCCCATTCACGAATGAATCAATTCAAAATGATTCGGTTCCAGCTGGCCGAAGGAAAATTTGAATTGATTCCGATCTGCTTGTGGTTCACACTTGTGCAGATTAGACTTATTGAAAAAGAAGTGGGTTAAATGGGTCTAGCACATGCCTCCCCTTTTGGAATTGCTTCAGCGATTCGGATAAAGTGGGAACCAGGGTCATTTGAACTGGTTTGAACTGAATCACGATCTGGTTTAAAAGATAATGGGAATGAGGCCTTGGTTTCCTTTGCTCTTTCACTGTCCCTTTTTCAAAGAGATCAATTAATCCTCTGCCGTCGAAGAGAAAAATCTTGCCCTACAGACTTGCTGTTGGCTTAGATTTGAGGAATAAGTTTGGTCCAACTGTCTTTTGAGTTAATTCTTAAACATTTTCAAGAGACTGTGTTATTTTTGGCAACGTTTTGGCCATTTTGCTTTACCTGGGTTTATCGTTGCAACAGACTTTTTCTAAGCTGCGTCAAAGTAAAGAAACACAGCAGATACGGTTCCCAATAAGACAGAAGGATAAAAGCATCAGGGCTCAAAATACTATTTTGCACACAGAAAAAACACACCCGTCATTCTTATTCTGCCCAAAGGAGGAGAAGAGCAGATTTATTTGCATTTTTGAAAAAAGTGTTTTAAAAGGTGCAGGGATTCGTAACAAAATCGCATAGTATTTGTTCGCGAGAGAATTGCCTCTGATCACATCTTGAAACTTCAGCAGTCGGGAGAAACAAATCCATACGTCTCACACTTTTTTGGGGGGGAATGAGTGTATGGATGGATCTAAGTTTTGGTTTGCAGTAAAATATAAATGCAAATTGATTCCCTATTTTCCCCAGCCCTCCAATGACCCTCATCTCCTTCCGCCTCTTCCGTGGCCCCCAGTTTAGGGTAGTGCAAACGAAAAACCGAATGAAACCAACACCTACAAATAAATCAAGGAATTTACATATTTTTTTCTC
>NW_024825613.1:0-1595 GCF_019175285.1 Sceloporus undulatus
GGCATGCAGGCAGTCATGTGGTGTGAGTGGGCAAGATTATGCTCCTTTCCCTCTCTCCTCCTCACTATTCCCAAGCAGCTTGTTTTTCTTTTCTTTCTTTTTTTTACCCCACATTTCTTTTCTTTTTTTACTCAGTCAATTGCCGTGACTATGCATTTCGGGGAAAAGGGACTGAAAGGCATACTAGGAAGGACATAGGGCAGGAAGGTGAGGTTATGAAGGCTGGCACACAGAAGACAGAGCTGGGACTATAGCAGCACCATGGCACTTTTGAAGAGTTTTGCAAAAACAACTGTCCCCAAAATGGTATGTTTGCATTTCCCCTCACTAATACAATTGTGGTGTCTTAGCAGTCTAGTGTGATAAAATCCAATCATCTTAGTGGTACCACCATGCTTCTAGGGAAGGACCATATGCCACTAGATGCCAGTACAATGAGAGACAGGAGTCCTTGGTGTCTTTTTCCTTCTTTCTCTTTTTTGCTTTGTCACTTTCTCATCTATAGAGGACTGACTTTACCTCCTTTTGCACACCTCCTCATCTTTCTTTGTTGTGCAGCTAGCAGCAGAACTTTTATTCCTCTATATACTTTTATCCTGAGAAGAGCAGTTCCTGCCAAATTTGTTTACTGGGTGAGAATCACATTTGATTGGTGAGAATCCTATTTGCTTTGTTTTGATTTTTAAAAAAATTGTCCAAATTTGCAATTTTTCCAGACTTTAAAAATTCTGAAGACAAAAGAAAATAACACTGATATATTTATCTATCCTTTGTATGATTACTCTGGAAATGGATGCTGGGGCATGGGGCCATGCACTCTAATGTACAAGGAGCCAGCATGGCATAGTGGCTTGAGCTCTGGCCTATGACTGGAGTTCAGGGATCAGTTCCCAGCTCAGCCATGAAACCCACTGGGTGACCTTGGGCAAGTCACATACTCTCAACCTCAGGGGAAGGCAATAGCAAACCTCCTCTGAACAAATCTTACCAAGAAAGCCCCATGATAGGTTAGCCCTAGGATTGCTATTAGTCAGAAATGACTTGAAGGTACACAACATCAGTAAAATTGTGTCATTGACAAGTGTGTCTATACAATGGTATATGCAACTGTATAGAAAAATTCATCACAGAATTAGTGGAAAAGTCTAAACAGCTGATCAAGCTCTTGACAAACATCAAGGTTATCTAGATTTCATGTCAATCACATCATGTTTTGTAAAGGTGCGTAGAATATTTCTACAGCTTCCAATCTTGATACTGAGAAAATTGCGTAATGATACCTTCTTTTTCTGCTTATCAGAAAAATGTCACCTTGAATCTCACTAGGACTACTTAATGAGTCATTTTCTGATGAGTTATCAAAGAGGGGAGAAATGGAATGCAGGCCACATGGCGAGTATATATTGTGTGAAACTTCTGTGTGAACTAGTCCCAAGCTCATGTTAAATTTAAGAAGTATGTTTGCTCTTTGTACGGAGACGGCTTAATATGAATGAGAAAACTTTAATGCTACCTTCAAAATACAAATGTCAGTTCTATGCTTAATCCAATTTTTAATTCATGCACATGCTTTCTTTCAAAAATAGTTTGGAACA
>NW_024825614.1:0-1595 GCF_019175285.1 Sceloporus undulatus
ATTGCCAGTAGATAAGTCATAGAAGAAGCATTTCAACCCCTTAAAATGGAGGAAATGTAGTTGGAGGAGAAGTTCTCTGCCTGAGAATTCTAAATACCCCTCCTTAAAACTGCCAATCCCAGAATGCAACAGGAGGCAGCTAGAGGAGTCAAAGTGGAATAGTAGCACTTTAAGAGTATAGTGTGATAAACATCATAGAATCATAGAGTTGGAAGAGACCGCAAGGGCCATCCAGTCCAACCCCCTGCCATGCAGGAAATCTCAATCAAAGCATCCCCAACAGATGGCCATGCAGCCTCTCTTTGAAGACCTCTAGGAAGGAGATTCCACTACACTCCGAGGGAGTGTGTTCCACTGTTGGGCAGCCCTTACTGTCAGGAAGTTCCTCCTAATGTTGAGGTGGAATCTCTTTTCCTGCAGCTTGCATCTATTGCTCTGGGTCCTAGTCTCTGGAGCAGCAGAAAACAAGCTTTCTCCCTCCTCAATATGACATCCCTTCAAATATTTAAACAAGGCTATCATATCACCTCTTATCCTTCTCTTCTCCAGGCTGAACATCCCCAGCTCCCTTAGTTGTTCCTTGTAGGCCATGGCTTCCAGACCCTTCACCATTTTAGTCGCCCTCCTTTGGACACGCTCCAATTTCTCCACATCCTTTTTAAATTGTGGTGCCCGGAACTGGACACAATATTCCAGGTGGGGCCTGACCAGAGCAGAATATAGTGGCACTATTACTTCCCTCAATCTAGACACTATACTTTTATTGATGGCCCTTGTGGTCTCTTCCAACTCTAGGATTTATTTTTTATTTTTATTTTTATTTTTTGTATCTTAATCTACTTGCACTGTTTTTCCTTTCATTGCCACACTTCCTTGAACCAAAAGTATCACTCAGCCCAGATAGCTGTGAGATGATCAATTGTTGTGATTTGTTGTTCTTGCATTTCTATTTTTTGTTTGTTGGAAAGCATTGTTCTTGTGTTATTGTCATGACTGGTTGCCTGCCATGCATAATCATGGGCATCCTTTGGCAGCATGGTTAGCATTTGTTCTCACATTGTTCCCTGATTACACAGGGTAATCAGAGTAGCTACTGGATTTCACAAGGTTTTCAGCACAGAGGTGATAGCCATGATTCTCTGTTACAACAAAAAGAACAGAATTATAAAACCATAATTTGCTAGTTACCAAAGAAGGCAATTTTTTCCTAATTTTGTTCTCAATGAAAGCAATGAGTAATTTTAGTAGGTTTATTCCTACTGCAAGAGTCTTTGAAAACTGGTATGTTTTTGAAATCTAGTTAGATTTCAGGATTTGTTCTGCAAAAAGTGTTCATGTGTGTTTTGTTCAGAAAACAGCATTTTCTGCACAGGAAACAGTACTTTCACCACAAAATATGTTGTTTCCTGCAAAGAAAACTCTGTAGTTAGGACTTACTCGATGCAAAAATTTGCCATGTGTTATTTTTGCACAGAAAACAGCATTTTCTATACAAGAAACAGCATCTTTCTGCAGAAAAAATAATAATAATTTGTGTGCAGAATTATTAGTTCTGAACTCAGTTGTGTCAATGAGCAGTTGATACCCCACAGGAG
>NW_024825615.1:0-1595 GCF_019175285.1 Sceloporus undulatus
AACAACTTGGAGGCACACAGTGACAACAAGAGCAGTAACACCACTAACACAAGGCAACTAAGGATAAAGAAAGAAAGACAAAGAAAGAAAGAAAGAAAGAAAGAAAGAAAGAAAGAAGACATGGGAGTTGTAGTCCTTGGTTCAGAGGGATTGGAGGGGCCTTACTGCAGGGCAGGACCCCTCCTCTTTCTGGCCATGTGGATGCTGGGAGATCCAGTCCAGGAAATACACTTTAAATCCCATTGTCAAGAGAAAAGGCTACTACTGCTTTTCAGATCCAGTTTGCCCCAAATCCTTTATGAGGCCAGAAACCCCTTTGTTAGGAATTGAACCCTGAATATCTCAGTAAGACTCTATATCTCCCAAGACCTCCTCCGTCCAGGGCCTCCTTCCACTCTTCCCCTCCGTCTCTCTCTCTCTCCCCTGAAGACCTCAAATGTCAACTGCCAAGCGCTCAGGCAGAGGCAGCCATTTTGTGCTGCTTGTGATTGTCTGTGGAAAATGTTCCAGAACCTTTTCTGAGGCCTCAGTTGAACAGAGGCTTCTCTTTCTCTCCTGAGGCTCCAGAGTCAGAAGGAGGCCAGGCTCCTTGGGCCAAAAGGAAGGAAGTGTGTCTCTTTGTGTGTCTTTTCTGAGAGGGTTTTCTTATTACACAGCTCTGCTCCTTCTGGGGAACAAGGGTTTTAAAAAGGATCAGAAATGGGAGGATAGTTTTAATACAAGCCTTATTCTTATTCTTCACAAACATTGGGCTTTGGCTTCTAAGAGGAGGCTAGTCCCCCAAAACAAGGCCAAAAGCGGCAACTTTGGGAGGTTTTAAAGTCTCCCCAGTTTCCTTATTAATAGATTTTCAGGCAAGAAGGAAGGAGACAGACCACAATAACTCATATTACCAAGAATGAAACAAACAAACATAGAAACAGCAAACAACAAGAAGAATAAGGATTAGACCGAAAAACAAACTGGTTATATTTTAAAAAAGCAAAACCATTTTTTACAGGATAAAATTCGACTAAGGTGCCTCTACAGTGGTGCCTCGGGATACGAAATGATCGGGTTACGAAATTTCCGGGATACGAAAAAGTTGGATTGGCAAAAACTGTTTCGGGTTACGAAATATTTTTCGGGTTACGAAATTCATTTCGGCGCGACAAAGTGCAGCTATAGGCTTTCCAGTGCTAACGGAAAAGTGTTTCGGGTTACGAAATTTTCGGGTTAAGAAAGGAATGGCGGAACGAATTAATTTCGTAACCCGAGGCACCACTGTATCCTTTTACAACAGACTCAGGCTGTATCTGCACTACAGAAACAGTCCAATTTGAAACCACTTTAACTCTCCTGGCTCCATCCTATGGAATCCTGGGATTTGTAGTTTGTTGTGGCATGAGAGCTCTCTGGCAAGGAAGGCTAAGTGTCCAAAGGAAAAATCCCAGGATTCCATAGCACTGAGCGTTAAAGCGATGTCAAAGTGCCTTATTTCTATAGTGCAAATGCAGTCTTCTTGGGAAAGGGGCTGATGCTGGGGAAAAGAGGAGGAATGCAGAAGGAAAGGAGGATGGGTGGATGGATGAAGGGCCACCTGCAGCTGGACTGGC
>NW_024825616.1:0-1595 GCF_019175285.1 Sceloporus undulatus
GGAAGGACATCTATGATGAACTAGACAAGATAATGAAATGTAAAGATTGATCACTAAGGTTAGGATTGACCATCCCATTGTATTTCCCATTTCTTGTTATGCTTATGAAAAGGGGACAGTAAAGAAAGCTGATAGGAAGAAAATCAACTCATTTCAAATGTAGTGCTAGGGAAGTGTTCTACTGATACTGTAGACTGCTAAAAAGATAAATGAATGGGTCCTAGTTCTAGAGCAAATAAAGCCTGAACTCTCCCTTAAAGTCAAAAAGATTCAGCTGAGACCATTATACTTTAGCAATTTCATGAGAAGACATGACTCACTAGAAAAGATAATAATGCTTGGTAATGTAGGAGGCAGTAGGAAAAGAGGAAAACTTCACTACAGATAGACTAAGGGGTGAAACAGATGATCAAGATAGATAGACTAATAGGTAAAACAGACTAAGAAGAAAGTTCTGACACAAGCTTTTTGTGGACATAGTCCACTGCATCCAGATGCATTGCAACATCCATGTATCTGATCTGTGCATCTGCAACTGTGCATGGATGTGCCTGCACATTTGACTGTGCATTTGGTTGCATATTTGCTGTCTTGGTTGCATAGCACAATTAATGCATGACACTATGAGGGAGAAAAGTGCAGCTGGGCACAGCCTTACTGAGCCTTGGTCTCAGGGTGATGGGAGGCCCTTTTTCCACTCCAATTGTCAGTGTTGTTACTTCTGAGAGAGTGAACAGGAACCAGATGCAGTTCTATCAAGCCTTGTTCCCAGTAGCTGGTGAGGTGCCCTTCCCCCATTCCAACTTTCTTTGCTGTGGCTTCTGAGGGAGAGAAGAGCAGCCAAGATCAGCTTCATCATTCCTTGATCCCAGTGGCTGGTGAGAGGCCCTTCCTCCATTCCAACTGCTATTGCTGTGGCCTCTGAGGGAGAGAAGAGCAGCTAGCATAGGCAGAACCTAATCCCCCTTTCCACTGATATCTCCTTTTCCTTGTGTGCAATGTCTTTTTACATTGTGACTCTGAGGACTGAGAACTGTCACACTGACAATTTGTAAACTGCTCTGGAAGCCTGAAGGATAGTCAAACTATAGGGCTTGTCTTTGCCCCAAGTCCATGATGCAGCAGCCGGATGCTTCAGCATCAACGCGCTGCCAAAAGAAGCTGTGTAGAGTGGCTTCTTTTTTGCGGCACCATAAAGGGGAAAGGGCACCGCCACGACACCACTTCCTGGAAGTGACATTTGGATGCTGCATGACATCAGCATCATCATGGTGGGGCACATACTAGGGTTCAGGAGTGTGTGGTTGGTGCTTGCTCCTGAACCCTAGAATTGGGCCCAGGGCACCAAAAAGCACCCATTTGTACTGGGTCTATCTTCCTGTCCTTCCTGCTCTCTCTATAGTTTTAGAGATGGGGGGGGATAACTCCATGCAGATTAACACTATGCAGTCCATATGTAGTGTGTCATCCCATTCTTCAAAAGATTTACCTTTTTGCAAAATTTTCTCAGGATAAAGTGGACTTCTCTTTCTTATTAATGTGGAGCCCCCCCCCCCAGTTGTAATCCAAATGTAACTGGTATCAAGATCAGACAG
>NW_024825617.1:0-1595 GCF_019175285.1 Sceloporus undulatus
GGCTCTTGCATTTAACAGAGGTTGGAAGAACTTGCGGCCTGAGCAGACAGCCCAGGATAGCAGAGTCTGAGCCCATGCTATCCTGGCACCAGTGATCACCTGGGTTAGGCCCTGGGTTGGCACAAAGACACACCTATGTGTCCACTGACCCAGGACCTGGGATTGGTGCACTGCTCCTTACCTTTTTGTTGGTCAGTCCAACTGAGATCTGATGTGGAAATGATGTGCCTGGCTGCACCCATGTGTCCAGGTGCCCCTTTTCCATATCAGACACAGTGAATGGGGGGCTTCTCAGTTGAATCAACTGCCAGAAGGGTAAGGAGCATTGGGGGGGGGGGGGGGGAGAGATGTACACAGGTCAGTTCTACAGCAACTCTGTGGAAAACTAGGGCTAAATTACCTCAAGATAAAGGCCTTTTACTGTGGAGTCAGGTCAGATCATCTGGATCTGCATATGAATAGGCAGAATTGGGCCTGATCCTTCCCCAGGGATTTTGGCCTGTGTCATCTGTACTAGACAATGCAAGGACAGGGGGAGCCTGGGCCATTTGGCTTATCTGGACAATCCCTTAGAGAGCTAGCATGGTGTAATGGTTTAAGTGTTTGACTCCTGGAAACAAGGGTTCAGATCCCCACTCAGCTAGAGAATCACTCTAGGTGTCCGGCCAGAGAGAGGAGAAGGAGAGGAGCTGCTTGGCAGCCATTTTGAGACCGTGTGCTTGAGACCGTGTGCTTGTTGCTGAAGGGGCGGAGCTTCTGTGAGTCACATCTGTGAGTCATAAGGGGGCGGAGCTATCAGATTAGCTTTATATACCAACTTCCAGAATTTTAGTTTTCTTTAACTCAACAACTCTGCTTGAGTGGCATCAGGTTAGAATCAGATATTGAAACAGAACCTTCCCTTTCAGTGTAAGATAGCAGCCAGTACATTCCTTTAAAGAAGTATTCCCAGTAGATTGACTGTTATATTCATTACTAAAGACTTTGCAGTATGGACAACGAGGGATCTGCTGCAGTCACCTGCAACCCTTGTGGGATGTTTCTCTTCTTGCCTACAGAAGTGGAGAACTTCACATGCACCAAGTGCAAGTTGGTAGCGCTCTTGGAGGAGAAAGTACAGCAGCTGGAGTCCAGAGTAGCTACACTTCAGCATATTAGGGAACAAGAGGATTTCCTGGACACAATAGAACTAACCATCTTGGATGAGTACCACGCAGAGGAAGATGCTAGGGTGGAAGAGGTCACTTGCCAAACAGAGGAGGCAGACAGCTGGAGGAATGTCACAAAGAGAAGTAAGCCAAGAAGGAATTGTTCGGGGAGCTTGCAGCTAGAGAATCAATTCGAAGCTCTTTCCCTTATCAAGGAGGATGAAGAAGAGCAGCATGGACAGACTTCAGGGACAGAGCAGGGGAGCCTGAGAGTCCCACCCGAGGGAACAGTCGCTGCTAAGCCTCAGAGGAGGCGTGTGGTCGTAGTGGGGGACTCCTTGCTCAGGGGTACAGAAGCAGTGATTTGTAGGCCTGACAAGATGTCTCGAGAGGTGTGCTGTCTTCCAGGTGCAAAGATCCGGGATGTGACAGAGAGGCTGACAAGAC
>NW_024825618.1:0-1595 GCF_019175285.1 Sceloporus undulatus
TTCTATTGTAAATTTTTGCCTGGGAACCCCACTGGAATTATTCAATAGAAAAGCCATCAGTTTCCCTTTATTGAGGGGGGTGTCTTGTGTTTATGTTTGTTGGTGCACAATAGGGATGAAAAGAATATGCATACTTATTTATTCCCTGGTTTTGTTTTGTTTTTGTTTAAAAAAGGATGTCTTGATTATTGAGAAAACACACTGAGAAAAGTAAAAGTGAGAATTCTGCAAATTTCCACCTAAAATTCAATGTGCTGAAGTGTTGCAGAGAAATTGGAGTTCAATGGGTTTCCTGCACAGAAAACTGAGGGTGAGTGTACAAATAGCCACATGTATTTATCAGCTGAATAATTCCTTCACAATACTTCAGAACATTTGAATGTGGGGGAAATAATGCACAGGCATATTCATTTTTTTCTCACAGCAGGGAGAAAATTGTCATAACTATTCATCTACAGATGCTAGGACAAAATACTCAAAGATTTACACCTCTTATGCACAGGTAGCATTGCAGAGCTGTTCTTTCATAATAACAATTTCTTTCATATCTTGATAATTTTTGTTCGGTTCAGAAGAAACAGCTGCTATCTCAAGCTGCTGAATAATTCTACCTCTTTACACATTGTTGCAAAATTGCTGGCAAAGGGCTTTCATTGCCTCCAAGTGCAATGCTATAGTGGACTTAGAGCCTTATTGCATGAGAAAAGAAAGCCAAAATGGAGCAGGAGCATAGCGACTTTCTCCGTGTCTCTCTGCATGATGTTGTAGCACTTCCATTCTCTTCTCAAAGGAGATGGTAATAAAACCATGTCTTTTGCCATGCTGGAAAAAATCTGTTTGACTAAAGGCATACTTTTATGACCATCTCTCTCAGGAAGAAAAATTGCTGTGAAGGCATACAAAGAAAACTGCTACTCTCGCGCTCTGTTTCAGCTTTCTTTTCTCATTCAATAAGGGTCTACATTAAGCAGTCCCATCTAATTTGCCTTGGAAGGAAAAGTCCAGAAAAAGCAGGTTCAGATTTGGAGAGGGGCATCAGAGTCATTTGTCATCCACTGTTGCTTCCCCTCCATCCAGTCAAATGGCTAAAGAAGAATTCAATGCAATCTATAGAAAGGACATTTCTGCTGCTACTTGATTTGAATCAGAAGAGAAATGCAGCTTGGCCAGATAACCTGATGAGTGCTCCTTTATTTGACAAATTATTTATTTATATTTATTTTATTTAGGTATTTATATCCCGCCCTTCAGCCCTAATGGCACTCAGGGCGGCTTACAATTATTATTTTTAATCAGACAGTTCCCTGCCCTCAGGCTTACAATCTAAAAGCCACGAAACAAAAGGAGAAGGGAATGGTGGAGGGAAAAGGGATTATTACTCTTACTTTAAATCCTTACACAACAAGAACTACTCCTAAGCACACAACGAGAACTACATCATTCCAGAACCCTTATACAGGTCAACAAATCAAAATTCATAACTTCCTAAACTGTAATACAAGATATGTAATATATGCCATATCATGTCCCTGCAAGAAGGTATATATCGGAAAAACCTCTAGACCCTTGAAAACCAGGATAGGAGAACATCTGAG
>NW_024825619.1:0-1595 GCF_019175285.1 Sceloporus undulatus
CTCACAAAACTACACTTCCCAGAATTCCCTAGCATTGAGCCAGGACGGTTAAAGTGGTCTCAAACTCAAATTTCTGCAGTGTGTTTTTGACCAGCACTAAACTCTTAAAACGTTGCTAGGCCATTTTTAACCTCTCTGTTGCATTCTAGGGCTTTGTAGTTCAGCGATGCCTAAGACTTCTCTGGCTGAATAGTCTCACGCCCCCTTCCTGGACTACAAGTCCCAGAATGCAACAGGAAGACGCCAGAGCAACTTAAAAGTGGACCAGCAACATTTGAAGAGCGTAGTGCGATAATCTCCTTGAGACCCATGTGGATTTATCACCCAAGGAGGACCTAACTATATACTACAGCTGGTGATTTGCTGCCAAGCCCTCACAGGGCGCTTTGGTTTCTGATAGGCCAAGAGAGGCGGCGGGGGCGGGGCAAAGGCTCAGCCCCGCCCTCATAAGCGGTGCATCGGGGGCCTCTCGGTGACGTCACCAAAGGAGGCGTGTCCTTTGCGGCTGTTGCACGGCCGCGTTTCAGTGACGTCACCAAAGGAGCGCGACCCTTGCGGCTGTGGCGGCCGCTGTTTTGCGGCGCCTTTCAGTGACGTCACCAAAGGGGCGTGTCCATTGCAGCTGTTGCACGGCCGCCTCTCAGTGGCGTCACCAAAGGAGCGCAACCCTTGCGGCTGCCGCGGCCGCTGTTTCACGGCGCCTTTCAGTGACGTCACCAAGGGGGCACGTTCCTTTGCGGCTGTTGAGGCCCCCGTTTCACGGGCGCCTCTCAGTGACGTCAGCAAGGGGCTGTTGCGGCGGCAGTGCCGCCATTTTGTGGGCCTCTCTTCCCAGCGAGCCGCAGCGGCGGAGCGGAGGCGCAAGGGGGGCCATGTCTGCTTTCTCGGAGGCGGCTCTGGAGCGGAAGCTGTCGGAGCTGAGCAACTCGCAGCAGAGCGTCCAGACGCTGAGCCTGTGGCTCATCCACCACCGAAAGCACTCGCCGCTCATCGTCACCGTCTGGGAAAGGGAGCTGCGCAAAGGTGAGGCGCCCAAAGGAAGGAAGGATAGAAGGAAGGAAGGCCTAGTGGCCCTGGATAGCTCTCTCTCGCCTCCGGGGGCCTTAGGCCTGGGAAGGGAGGGAGGGAGGGTTGGCGGCGGAGGCGGCGCTTCAGGGCTTCGGAGTTGGCCATGAAAACCAACCATGGCTGCTTCTTGCACTTGACACACCGGTTTTTCACCCCATTGAACCTGGTTGGAGAAGACAGGGAATGTAGGTCCAATACACACTGCAGGAATAACCCAGTTCGAGACCGGTTTAACTGCCCTGGCTCAATGCTAGGGAACCCTGGGAAGCGTAGTTTTGTGAGGCATTGGTCCTTCTCTGTCAGAAAGCCACAACAAGACACAATTCCCAGAATTCCCTAGCACTGGGCCAGGGCAGTTAAAGCAGTCTCCAACTGGGTTGCTTCTGGACCTTAGGTCCAATCCACGCTGCAGAAACAATCCAGTTTGAGACCGGCTTCCAAAGTGGTGCCAAACTGGGTTATTTCCTCAGTGCCCTGGGCAAACACTGAAGCACCTATTGCCTTGTATACGAACTGCTCTAAACTGA
>NW_024825620.1:0-1595 GCF_019175285.1 Sceloporus undulatus
CCGCTCATCTACCACCCTGGCCCAATTTAGGAAGGATCTTAAGACCTTCCTATTTAAGCAGGCATTCCCCGATTAAGATCCTGTGGGCCTCCCCTCCTCTTCCGTGGCCATGAGGACGGGTGACGGGGCTTTTATTCCTGTTTTTATTTTTATTGTATGGTTGTTTGTTGTTGATTGTTTTTAACTGTATTTGTGTGCATTCGTTGCACTTCTGTTAGCCGCCCTGATCTTTCTGGAAGGGCGGGATAAAAATAAATTTTATTATTATTATTATTATTATTATTATGCCATGCATATGTTATCAGTGCTCATGAAGGTGGTAATGGTGCCCCGTGCACGGCACAAAAAGAACCTGCCACGAACAGGTTCTTTTTATGCCTCCTGAGGCCACACCATTTGGTTGATGTGACCTCTGTGTGGGGCAAAAATGGGTGGCTGCAGGCCACCCTTTTGGGGCAGCCTGTATAGCCCCTTAGTTTCTACTGATGAAAATCCTTCAGTTTAAGGCTAGAAAAAGAAATGCTGATATATGTGTTTATTTGTTTTATTAAATAATGCTGACAGTCTGTAAATTTTATTTTGTTCTGTTAAATTTTGTTAAGTTATATTTCTTTCAGTTAAAAAAACAATAAAAAATAAAATTAACATTAATTTAAAAATAATTACTGTAATACATCCTAGCATGAGAAAATAAATTCAAAATAATGCAGCCTGGATGCCAGTGGCAGCTAACAGCATTCATGTCTGTGGGGCAATAAATCTGCTCAGGGTTTTCATATGAACTTTAGCAGAGTTCTCCAAATGCTGAATGTTACTGCCAAAATAGGTTGTGCACCTTGAACAGTTCCATTCAATTTCAAAGTAAAATGCAGACTGGATTCACTGCTTCAGTAACTTGGAAGCCACCACCCACCACTAACGGACAGAGAGTGTCACTATTCAGCATTGTCCAAGAACACTGTGACTTAATGTATGCCAAGCAAAGAACAGAGCTGCAGAAAACTGAATAAAGATCCCATATTGAAAACTGACTTTTTAAAAACAAATTTGCAGTAATTTGCCCACCCCATAGTGCATTGAAACATTACTGTGAAAGTTAACACATGAGCAGTGGTAATGTTAACAACTCTCTCTTGTTTGCCACTGTACACTACCCAGAAATGGTGAAAAATGCTCATTGGTATTGTTTGGGGCAGGACTGGAAAGGTTATCCAGAGCCTGAAAAAGTTACTCTCTATATATTGACCTCAACTCATGGCAACCCCATGAATGAGACACCTCTGAAACATTCTATCTTCCAATGCTCTGCTCAGGTCTTGCAGGCTCAGGGCCGTGACCTCCTTGATTGAGTCTATCAGTCTAGTATGCAATCTTCCTTTTTCTTCTGCCTTCCACTTTCCTTAGCATTATCCTCTTTTCTAGTGAATCCTGCCTTCTCGTGATGTGGCCAAAGTACGACAGCCTCAGTTTAGTAATCTTGGGTTCCAGGCAGAGTTCAGGCTTGACCCATTTGTTTGTCTTCTTGGTTGTCCACAGTATCGTCAGCACTCTTCTCCAGCACATCTTAAATGAGTTTCTTTTTATTTGTTTTCTTC
>NW_024825622.1:0-1595 GCF_019175285.1 Sceloporus undulatus
ACTCAGGCAGAAGTGTCCATTAACACATCTAAGCGGTCTCTGAAGCTTTGAAACCTTTCTCCTCCGTCATTAACTATCTTCACACTCCTCCCTTTTCTTCCCCCTTCAGCCCCTAAATAGCCCGGGTACCTCTTGCCTTCTCCTTCCACCGTTCACATACACCTCTCCCCTCGGGGACATGTCTGCCACCCAAAGCTCACAAACCAGTCAATTAAGAACCTCCACAACTGCTTCCTTTCCCCAAGCTGTTCTAGGCCCCACTATCCTTACCAACTACTTAAAACTACTAGCATTTAAACTACTAACAATTTCCCCCTAAACCCCAATACCATTCTGGATGAACCACAGAAGCTGGTTCTGACAATTGGCAGTTTACAAAGCAGTATTTAGAATCCTTATAAAGTGGAGAGCAATAGTGCCTCACTAAACTACAAATTCAAATATTCTACAGTGTTGCTATCTCAATTAAACTACGCTTGACAGGGGTCTAGGACTCCTAGTAGACCATAAGTTGAACATGGGGAAACAGCTTGATGCAGCAGCTAAAAAGGCTGCATCAATACGAGTACAGTTTCTAGATCAAGGGAAGTAATAGTGGCACTCTATTCAGCTTTGGTCAGGCCTCACTTGGAATAATCCTGTGTCCAGTTCTGGGCTCCACAATTCAAAAAGGATGTTGAAAAGTTGGAACATGCCCAGAGAAGGGCAACTATACTGGTGAAGGATCTGGAAACCATCAAGCCCTATGAGGAGTGGCTTAGAGAGCTAGGTATGTTTACCCTGGAGAAAAGAAAATTAACAGCGGATATGATATCCATGTTTAAATATTAGAAAGGGTCGTATTGAGGATGGAGCAAGCTTACTTTCTGCTGCGACAGAGAAAAAGAGACACTACAATGGATGCAAGTCACAGAGAAAGAGGTTCCACCTAAACATTAGGAGGAACTTTGGGACAGTAAGAGCTCTATGACAGTGGAATATACTCCCTTATAGTTTGGTGGAGTCCTCTTCTTTGGAGGTTTTTAAACAGAGGCTGGATGGTGCTTAGAATGTGTATTCCTGCATGGCAGAAGAGGGTTGAACTGTGGCCCTTGTGGTCTATTCCAACTCTATGATCCTATAATGCTAGTGGATTCCAGTTCCTTACCCACAGAGGCCACATTCTCATAATTCTCCATCATTATATGATTGTACATAAGTCTCTGCTTCTTCGTCAACAGTTTCCATTCGTCCTCAGTGAAATATATCGCCACATCCGCAAAGGTCACCTGCAACAGAAAATAGCCCTCATCCACAGAGTGACTAAGCAAAAGGGGAGGAAAGCACATGGTGCCTCCAAATGTTAATAATAATAATAATAATATGTTTTATTTATAGACCGCTATTCCGCGATGATCATAGCGGTGTACAGTAAAATCATAATATAATACAAAATACAGTTAAAGGAGGGAGAAGTCTCGTCCTTCAGGCTGTCCCTGATGTTGCTGGGTCTGCCTGATGGCTCCCTCTGAGGCCGAGATGACAGTTGAGGAGGGAGGGGCCTCTTCCTTCAGGCAGACCTTGATGTTGCTGGGTCTGCCTGATGGCTCCCTCAG
>NW_024825623.1:0-1595 GCF_019175285.1 Sceloporus undulatus
TCCTGAAAGCCTGTAGAACTGAAATGGGACTAGAGAAACATATTTTTTGTGCAGCATATTGTTTGTACATGCTACCCCGTTTTGTTGTGTTTATCTATGGGGGCAGATCTGGCTGCTACCACCATCCCTTCTGCTTACAGCATCTTCCTCCTGAGGCAGCTGCTGTAGTAGGCATAATGGCTAGGAGCACTGTTGGGCCCTATGTAGCACTTCAGTGTGCATGTGGGGGAGTGCATACTTGGTTAGTGCTGCCACATGAAAGGTATTTCCCCAGCATATGGCAGAGGAAATGTGTATTGGGATGAATGACTTCACTGGGTCCAGGGGCAATTTGGTGCATCCCAGAACCACTGAGAGTTATATATTCTACCAATGCATTGCAGCAGCAATGAGGGAGGGGGATGATGAAAGCCAGCATTTTGCTTGTTGTAATTAGCTTGTTGCTGTTTCTTGCCAAAGCTAAGCCATTTAAAGGAGTATTTGTGTGCTTCAAACCAAGTTTTCTGTACTTGCCACCACAATTCACCAGCAAACAGATACTAGTTATTTAAAGTAAATCACATGTTTGCTTTAAAAAAATTTCTCCCCATTTTTAAAAACCAAAATTCGGTGGGCCTGTTCAGTGTTGTCTTGGTGGTCGTGGAGAATCAGTTTATGGGTTGCATTTCTCACTTTGCTATAAATATTGCCCCCTTCCCTCCCTCCCCATCCCTTGTGAGTGACTTGGTGCAGTTTTCATGTTCTCTCTGGCATAGATTTTTAACAGTGTCTCATACTGTATAACTACTCCTGGAATTTCCCTCTCAGATCTAGATCTTTTGTGAAGGGCCCATACAGACAGGCCAAAATAAAGCTGCTTCTGGTCACTTTGGAGGTATGCTGTTTAAATGACGCACACATCTTAAGAGGCCAGAAGCTGCGCCAAAGCTGCACTCCAGTCTTTAGGACTGGAGCATGACTTTGGTGCAGCTTCTGGCCTTTTTGGACGCATGCATCATTTAAACAGCATGCCTATATAGTGACCTGAAGCAGCTTTATTTTGGCCTGTCTGTATAGGTTCTGAACAGTATTTTAGCAGCTGTTTCTGCAACATCATTTCTAACTGTATTTGTGAATTGTGTGTGATTTGGGATGTACTAAAATCCATTTTCCCCTCCCATGACCCATAGAAACCTGGTTCTTTTATTTCACTGCAGCAAACGGCCTAATTTTAGAGATCTAGGAATTCCTATGGGAACAGCAAAGCTAATTTTCCCATAGGAACGTCTGGCAAAGTAAACTTCACTTCATATCAGCAGTGTGTTCTGGGAGTTTAAAAGCTGTGTTAGTTTTTGGTCTGCCTTCTACTTGCCCGTGACCAAGTCCTCTGCCCAAAATTCATATAAATACATTATTATGAAATATTTGAGGTAGTCTCTATTGCATGTAGGATTTTACTACATGTAAGATTTTATTTGCTGAAGAATTATTTGTTTATCCCAACTTCATTTCATATTTGCTTTTTTGACGTTGTCACATTCTTCTCAGTGAAATTCAACAATGGCTACATTTTTGGGGTGTTATCTCTAGTTAAGAAATTGGCAAAATTGTGGCAG
>NW_024825625.1:0-1595 GCF_019175285.1 Sceloporus undulatus
GAACCCACAAGTTCTCCTGCTGAGACTACTATGGAACCCACAACTTCTTCTGTTGAGGCCACCATGCTCACTTCACTGGAGTCAACAACTCCTGCTGAGACCACCATGGTCACTTCACTTGTACCCACCACCTCTCCTCTTGAGACTACCATGGTGACTTCACTAGAATCCACAACTTCTCCCATTGAAACTAGTGTTGTCACCTCAGTTGAACCAACACCTTCTACTGCCAAGACTACAGCAGCCTTTACTCTCTTTCCAACAACATCTTCTTTGGAGAGTCCTGCTTCAACATCAGTGGGAGGAGGGACAACCTCTTCCATCCCCTTGACTATTACCCCTCTGGAGACCACCATAATCATTGAAACAACCTCAGCTGAGAAGACTGCCTCTGTCACTTTGCCAGCATCTTCACATTCCTCAACCGCATCTGGAGTCATGTCAACTCAAAGAGAGGCCACCACTTCCCCACCTCTCACAGGTACAGTAATAACCAGTAGCATCTTCTGTATTTGGTTTCCGCAGATGATGGATGGTTTGATTTAAGGTTGTTGTTTTTTCAAAGGAATTTAGAGAAATTTTCATTTCACCACCCATACATTCAATAAAAAAAGAAAATGAGATTTTAAAACATTCAAATAAAGATGAAATTGTAAGGGATAGATTCAGTTTGATCCTTTGCTAGAACTGGGTTGCAAAGCCATGTAACTCCCTGGTTGAGGTAGCTTCACTAACTATTAGTTCATTTCCAATAATCATAATGATCTGTAGGAGGAAGGTCAGATTTGAATGTGTTTGCTGTGTTCACAGAGGTTTCTCTGACCACCACCTTGGTCCCTGAAGGAGACATCTTCACAAGCCAGACTGAGAGGTCCTCTACTTTGCTTAGTGGAACATCAACCATAAGTAAGTGATAATCTTGCTTAGGAACTTAGAAAGTAACTCTCGAAAGGTGAACAGGCTTCAGAAACTGCCATTTCCCCCAAGATTTTTGATCACCAAAAAAAGAAATTGCATTTCAAAATACTTGTTGCTTCCTTGCAAGAAGGAAATTAGTGAAGAATCGCGTCCTTAATCCCAGGCTGGTTGCCAATGCAAAATCAGAAATGAGAAATGTGTCATGGCTCTCAGTTGTTCTTTTCTTGGCATTTAAGTCAGGAGGATAGTTCATGTTTTCCATCACGCCATGCTCTTTTTGACTAACACAAATGTCAATCTGTTCTATCCAGCCATTCCAGTCAACGAGTCCATCATCCATGCTGCCACGGACAGGCCCATAGAAAAACCTGTGGATAGTAAGAATGCCACAACCCCAGAGATGACCACACTGCCAGTCACAACACAAAGTACGTGCTATGAATGAAATGGGGGGGGGGTCAAGAACTTTCCAGAATGACTATGGCTCTGGAGATCAGGGTTCAAATCCTGCTCAGCCATGTAAACCTACTTGGGTGATCTTGGGCAAGTCACACTTTCTAGGCCTCAAAAGAAGGCTTTGGCAAAAATCCCTCTGAAGAAGCTTGCCAAGAAAACTTGAAGGCACACAACAACAAAGCCTGAATAGAGTGTATGTAAAGCCTAAAATATAAAGCACA
>NW_024825626.1:0-1595 GCF_019175285.1 Sceloporus undulatus
AGGAAACAGGAAGTGGCCCTCTTTTTCACCCCAGAATCGTAAAAGTTCCCGATGTGTTGAGAGACCCACTGAGCATGTGCAAGGGTGCCAATTCGACTTGTTGAATCTGCATGGTGTGATAATTTATTTTGCACTCGCTCTGCTTTGCCTCAGGAATGACCACAATTTCGCTCTTCACGTGTGATAATTAATCACATGAATTGCCTTGGATTCAAATTGACTCTGCTTCCTCTTCCCTTCGGAATGGCTTTGGATTGGAGTTCCAGTTTCATGTGTGATAAGGGCCTAAGGGACCACCCACTTCCATACAATCCACCCTGCACTTTCAGGTCCTCTGGGAGGAATGTATTGCAACCAAAGAAGACCAAACTAACTGCAACCTCCTAGAGGAGATTTTCTGCAACCGCTCCCAGACTCTGGAATGGCTTGCCAGAGGAGATCCAGCAAATCACCAGCCTGGACAGCTTCAAAAAAGCAGTTAAGACAGATCACTTCTGGCAAGCCTTTCCTGAATAGATCCACTCAGCTATATAAAAAAACCTTCCCCTACATTATGTATTCCCATCACTGCCCATTAGCTTGTTGGCTTTTAGTAGTTCTTTTTTTAACAGTTTAAATTTTAATAATAATATGCTTAATTCTTTTTTAAGGGGGGTTAAGATATATTTATATTGTATATTTGTTGTATTTTAAACTGTAAGTTGCTTTGATTGCTTTGCAGCAAAAAAGCAGGATATAAATAAAAGTTTTATTTGTTTTATTAGTTTGGGGTTTCCTGCAGCCAACATGGTTGTCTTAGCTGTAAGAAGCTCTCTCTTTGTCACTGTCCCTATGGCTCACCTGGGACTCTGGGGAACAGTTTAGGCAAAAACATTCATTGTATTGGAATAATGATTGCTCAGTGATGATCATTTTTTGATTTACCTTTGTACCCCTCCTCATAGGATTGTTTTCCTGGGCCAGGAACCTATGGGAATCCTTACATCCACCTGGAAGAAAATGAAAAATGCTCTGCATCTGCCCTTGGAATTATGGACAGCAAAACTACAAAATACTTCGCGTTCCCTCATGTGGCAAGCTTGGATTCTTAATTCTGCACTTAGCTGTTCTTGACTGTTTTAGTCTTTCCAATTAACCAATGATATGGAAAAGTCAAGGGCAAAGCACTGAGACTTTTCTATGAGCAGGGACATTATAACACCATTGGTCACATCTTCCCATGCTGTCACAGTAGCTGGAGTGAGATGGAGGAATGGATTTTTCTAGCAACACTGTATTCTAAAGTGGGAATCATATGATAGGAATTTCAGATATTTTGGACTGCAATTCCAAGCATTCTTCACCAGTGGCTCTATTGGCTAGCTAGGGTATCTGGGAGCTGCAGTTCAGCAACCAGAGGGTTCCCCACTCTGGGGTTACTCTGTATTAAAGTATTTGCTTGATACATACAAAAAGACTGAAAAAAAAGTAATTAAACCAACACACTTTCCTATGTTTCACTTAACATCCATTTGCATTCAGTTAAAAAAAATGTTTGATGGAATACACTGTATTTCAGAAAGCATGGAGGGCTGCATGATCCCCCTCCCTCCCCT
>NW_024825627.1:0-1595 GCF_019175285.1 Sceloporus undulatus
AGCTCTTATATTTACTGTGACAAAGCTCCAGTTACCATACAGAGTGACGTTTGATCTCTCTAACTTTCCATTCAGCCTAAGGATGAAGTCTCTTTTAAAGTCCCTTTCACATTTTAAAAACATTGTAAGCCTCTAATTCAGTATTTTTCATTTTTACAAATAAAATAAATAAAACACATGTCTCTGTATGTACAAGAAAGAAAAGAATTTTAATGCCTGACATGATAAAAAAAAATGACTACAATAAATGTAATGCTATCCATATACATAGTATCATCTTTGATAATATGTTCTTTTAAAGAAAGACTAAATGCTTTGGAAACATGGGGGATAGTATTGTTAGGAAGCTCATTTATCTGTATTGGGATTTCCCAATTGGTCGACAGATGTACTGATATATGATTTTTTAAAAAAAACATCTGCTCCAACCCATATCAGTTAACAGTCATGTTCAAAACTGTAATAGTAATGAATATTAAAGATAACATATTACATTAGGAAAGCAAAAGTGATGAGGAAAGTGAAATTTTAAATTCCGCGTGTGAGAGAGAGAGAGAGAACACATTCATGTTGTTGTGTCCCTTTGAGTTGTTTCTGACTTATGGCAACCGTAAGGCAAACCTATAATAGGATTTTCTTGACATGTTTTTTCAGAAGGGATTGCCATTGCCATCGTCTGAGGCTGAGAGATTGTGACTTGCTCAGTGGGTTTCCATAACTGGGCGAGGATTCAGACCCTGGTCTCCCAGTGTCCTAGTCCAACACTCAGAACATTACACCATGTGTAAACCATTCCACCTTTATATGTGTGATCTATATTGTGTGTTGTTAAAAACAATGTTTGTAATGCAGTTAGACTGTTCTGTGACTTGTCAGTCATGAAAAATCCCCCACACTTCTAGTGAGATGTTAGAGATGTGAATATGCCCATGCATGTATGCATACAAATCTATCTTGATTTAAGGGGACTAAATGTGTTAGGTGTTTAAAATTTCCTGGAAGAGGAAATTCATGTTTCTCTTGTATAGACCTACAGCCATGTTTTTGTAAATTGATCAATGGAGAAATTAGGTTCTGGCTGGTTTCCTTGTCTATATTTTATTATTCCTTACCTTAATGTTTTATTAGGATATTTTGAAAATCCATAGAAGGTCATGCAAAAGTAAAAACTCTGGGGTATTATTCCCAAATAACCTTATGTTTATACAATTGCAGTCTCAGTACACAAAAAGTTTTATAAACTTTATTACTTTATCATTAAAACAATTTACAAACATAGATAGCATAATGCGGTTCTTCTTTTTTTGCTGCTGATCCCTTATCTCTTGGTAGAATTCATCAAATGAGTTCATGGTTAAGTAACTGATACAACCCAAATTTTCTCTTTTTGTTAGCCTTGCCTTCTCTATATAGTGACTTTAGTATTTGCATAACACCGTTTCAACTTTTTGAATCAGATATGGACAATTAGAACCAAAGTGGAATGAAACTGCAAGCCTGTACCTACCTAGGACTAAGCATCTTTGAACTTAGTAGGAATTGCATCTGGGTGTATAATAATAATAATAATAATAATAATAATAATAATAATAATA
>NW_024825628.1:0-1595 GCF_019175285.1 Sceloporus undulatus
TGCCATAGAGTCCTGGGTCAGAGCCCAAGGCATGATGGAAGCTAACTGCAGACGTCATTTCATGCTGTTTAGCACCAGGAGATGACTCACTATCAATACAGTATGCAGCTCACATGCGGATAGGTGTGGATTGGATTGGAGTTGTGTGTACAAGGGATGGTGAGGTTGATGGAAGTCGGAGAAGAGAGCTTGCAAATATTTGTATTATTTTGCAACTCAAGAGAGAGTTTAAAAGCCATTTAAACCTTTTTGAACGCTCAGTTTCTGCCCCAAAGCAGCAATTACAGTATAAATTTTTGACTGGCTGTTCTTTGACATCAGTCCAATTACAGACAGTCTGTCAATTTGCATGGCTAAGCACCTCAATGCACTCGCCAAACCCACTTGTCGCAGGAGCTCCTGACTTCTCTTCCCATTTCGAACCCCAGCAATTGGAATCCAGATCCGCCTAGGTAAAGTATTACCATTATGAAAGTCTTGTTAAGGAAAATGCAACATGGGAGATACAGTGATAGAAATAAAACATGTATGTGAGAGTCACTATGACTAAGCAAAAGCAATTAAGAAGCCACACAGGTGTAAAAGCTAATGTAATTAGCATGTCCTAATTGCCAAGGACAGAATTGTAGAGTGTATAATTGAAAACACCTGAGAATCATTAAGTGTACAAGGTGAGATGATGAAATCATTAATTATGGGTTGAACTATGAGAACCAATCAAAATGGATGTACACGCCCACTGGGTGGAAACTGGCTAAGTGGGTGGTGTTTTACTATGGCTATAATAATTGCTATGATTGCCAATGTATTTTGTGGAGTAGAGTGGGTAGTTGGAGATTGTAGAGATTGTGATTTGTGAGGGCATTAGTATTTGTATATACAGTAGTAGAATAAAGTAGATCTTTTATATAAGACTACTGAGTTGTCTGGTGTCTTGAGTCAAGATACAAGAGCCAGCTGGATCCTGGAGAAGTTTGAAGACTTCTGAGGAAGAAGAGTGAGAAGGCTTGGAGAGTTTGTCAGGGTCTTCAGCCTATTCTCTGAAACTCTGCTGCTTTAGAGCAAAGCTTTAATCACTGGCCAAAACTGGTCAGCGCCAGTGCATAACAAAGTGATGAGTTAGAGCCAGAGGTGAAGAGCTACAACTCCCATCATCCCTGATAAGTCTTACATCTCTTGACCACTCCCACCTGATATCTAGTTGTTGTGCATGTGTGTGAACCCTAATGTGTGTGCGTTTTGCTTTTCCCCTAAATAAAACATAAAACCTATTTTAAATGCCTTTGGAGTTCCGTGTGCTTCCAGGCCTGGTATAGTTGGGCTGAATCCCGAAGTCGCTCTTTACCCAACTAAACTATATCTCTCTTTTCAGCAAAGTACTAAATTCCCCTAAAAGCATAGCACTTGCGGGTGTCCTCCCCAGACTCCAGCATTTTGGGTAACAAAGGGCCTCTGGAATCAATCATGAAACTAAGAAAACTGAGGTAGGAAAAGAAACATTAGAGAAAAAGCAGGTTTTGTGTTCCCCTTTCTTCCCTTCATAGATATACTCATAATTGTTAAATAGATCCCCTAAATATGTCTGAAAACAAGGA
>NW_024825629.1:0-1594 GCF_019175285.1 Sceloporus undulatus
AAGTTTAGACTAAAACCCTGGGTGGAATCGCCATCCCACTGACATGGAAAGCACCAGCTGCCACTGCTGGAGCAGAAGGCTGAATGCTGCAGTGTTGCTTTGCTGCAATGTTTTCAGAAGGAGGCCTGTGTAGAACATTCTGTTAAAGAAGGGAGTCCCATCACAAATAATCCTGTTAAGGCTTCTTTTTAATATTAGTATAGAGTTGTTGTTTTTTAAAATAATTTTGTGGAAAATGTGGTCAGAGTTCTTTAAAGACAATGAGATGTATCTAGGGGGAAATACTTTCTAAAGCCTTTGCAACCGCCCAAACAATACACTTTTTTGTATTTTGTTCAAGATAAGATGTATATAGCCATGTGGTGGGTCTCTAAATTGTGGCCCAGTTGGTATAATTTAGAGTTCAGGCTTTTTGCATCAAGAGATTGAACTTGGTACACTGTGTATTATTCATAGCGACACATGACACTCCCCTGGAAGCACCATGGAAAGTTAAAAAAACCCCTTCCAGCCCAAGGAGATAGAGGATTAATGAGCCTTTTATTGCATTTTGATTTTATGAAGAGATTATCTCAAATGACATTTTACATAGAAATACTTAAAGGCAGTAATGTGGTGCAATTCTACAGTAAATCAAGCAAAAGTTTGTGTTTGGAATACAACAGCCTTATGAGCTACATCCAGTCTCCACAAAGTATGAAAAAGCAAAGCCTATTGATTTCAATAGGCTCCTATGGTCTGTTTCAGAGACTTAAGTAGAAGTAGAAGCAAACACTTTTTATCAAATTGGCATGGAAAGTGGAAGACAGCCTGGTGGCACAATAAAGTGAGAGACTATTGGTTGGAGGTCTGTGGTCCCACAGCTCTTAGCATCTCCAAATGCAGTGTCTTGGAGATATACTCACTCTCACTGAGGCTGCATCTACATTGCAGAATTAATGCACTTTACTGAATACACTTTAACTGCCATGGCTCAATGCTATGGAATTCTGGGATATGTAATTTTGTGAGCTATGTGGCCATCTCTTTCTAGACATCACTGGTGCCACAACAAACTACAAATCTCAGGATTTCTTAAGAAAGAGCCAAGACAACTAAAATAGTTGATTATAGTTTAGGGGGGGGGGATGAACTTTAAAATATTTTAGTATAATTTTATCATATTTTCCCAGGAATTATGCTTTTGTTATGTGTCCTCATGTTGTTTCTGATTTATGGTGATTTTGTCGTAAGGTCTTCTTGGCAAGATTTTGTTCTTTTAGAAAAAACCCCAATATTGATCATCCTGGATTAAGTGGGGGGTTTTTGGCAGTCCATCCGAATTTAACCAGTTGCTTCTGAAATGCAGGTAAACAACAAAGGCATCATTCACAGTACATAATAAACCAGTTTTAAAACCGATGTAAACTGATTTAAATGGTCCTTGTTTGCTCTTGCGCTGAATTTCTGGTGCAGTTTGCCAGGGGGATACAGAACTAAACCCATTTAAACCAGTTCTTCTGAATCCATGGGATTCCCCACATCTTTTTTAATTAATCAATTCAGCGCATGTGTGAATGCACTGTTGATTGGATTTGGTTCTGTGTGGCATGAT
>NW_024825630.1:0-1594 GCF_019175285.1 Sceloporus undulatus
TTAATCTTCCTTCAAGCATTGTCACAGCCAAGACACCCATTGAGGAAGATGCAGGGGATTGCTTGGAAAGCTCAGAAGGAATAGACAAGGTGGGGCTCAAGCGGAACAGAGCCTGGGTTGGCTTTAATTGTTCTGCAAAGTACAACTCCTTAGGTATATAGGGTTGAGGGTGGGAAGATAATCAGGGACATACATGAAAGATTGATTAGACACTAACAATGGAGGGGGAGATGCCATGGCAACATTTGTATCTGTACTCTTTTGTTCAGTTGGGACTGCAGATGAAAACTTCCCAAGTTCTGATCATGCCTTGTGCCAGAATTGAGGAAGCCTGTACTAGTTTTTCTCATTCCCTGCAGGTGAATCTCTGCAGTAAGTTAACCAGCTGGCAGTGGAGAGTCTTCTTTCTTTCTGGGGGAAAAATATTTTGACTAAAGTACTGGGAAGCACCAGCTGAGACTCCAGCTACCCACCATTTTTTTCCACCCAGAATCCCTTAGGGCTTTGATGGAGTGTAGGCCAGAGGCATTCAGGATAGTAGATGGCTGCAGACTTTGACAGTGTTTTGCTTTAGAGTTCCTAGCTGCCTTGGTCAAAAATGTTGGTAGCAAATATCAGCCCTGGATTTCCTGTGATCATGTTGAACATGGTTGTGACAATCTCTCATGTTTCAAGTCATTCCATACATATAGGTTTTTCCTGAGACAGTCAGGTTCTAAAAGCTTAGGGGGGGTCTCTCTGGACCTTGCTTGCTTGTCTCTCTGTTTCTCTCTCAGGCTCCTGGTCCTGGTGACTCATACCTCCAGCTCCCCACAACTGGTTCTCAAGGTGGTCCATGGTTATCTTTATATCAAATGCTGTCCATGGAAAACCACTGGGTGACCTTGGGAAATCACACTCACCCCGAGAAAACCCCCTGATAATTTCACCTTAGGGTTGTCATAAATAGGAAGGCATTCAGCAGCAACAACAAAGCTGCCAACCTGTTGCTGAAATTTTCTAGCATGTTACACAGACACATTTAACCCTATTATTCAACAGACCAAAACAATACCAAATGTTCCAAATGGATGATATTTCTGTTCCTTTAGACCAGGACTATATAACTGCAAAAGAGAAAGAATCCATTTCTTTTCATAAGTCCCCAACAAGTTGATTTTCAGTCAATTTTTTATGGGGTTGTTTTCATTTGTAGGATCATTAAGGGTTGTGGGTAAAAGAACCTACTGTGTACTCAGTAGTTTTGAGCTATTTGGGACTGTTTTAGAGAGCAGATCTGGGGAGCTGTTGTGATCTCTTGGGAGATGTCCAAAGGCTGTATATGGCAAAGGCAAAGCAGAATTCCAAAGGCTGTGCATGGCCCATAAGCTACATTTTTCCCATTGCTGCTTTATATTATTCAGCGAAGTCATTATAGGATCTGGAATCCACCTGGGTTCTCCCTGTGCTTATTCAAGCAGCTTTCCCTACTGCTGCTGACACTTAATAAGAGGCAACTATGCCTGGTATAAGTGGAATAGGAGTGGAGTACAAAGCTCTTGAGCACATGTGTTTTTGTACAGTCTCAATGTGACCTAGCAGTCTTGGCCTGTTA
>NW_024825631.1:0-1594 GCF_019175285.1 Sceloporus undulatus
GCCAAATTATGGAAAAATCCTGTATTACCCAAGTTGGAAGATTGGCTTTCAAAACTTTATGAAGCCATAGAGATGGATACATTAACAGCTATGATGAGAGGAAAAACAAGGAGAAAAATTGAAGAAGATTGGATGTGTGTAATAAAATACAAAGAAAAAGGAAAAAAGAAAACAGAAATGTGAGAGGGAAATAAGGATCTTCACATAATTTATTTGTTCTTTCCTCCGCTCTTATTTCATATTTCTTACGCAATAGTTACGAAATTAAGCTGCACCTAACATAAGAAAATAGTTCTAACTGCCAAAGAGGTACAATTCCCCTGGCTCGTAACCTACAAACATCATAGATAACTTTATATTAATACGTTTTCAAATATGTAAGAAAGGTACTGTTATTGCTTACAGGCAAATAGGAAGCATGAGGACATAAAGCTTTTATTATGACATGGGAAATACATAGAAAGCTTCAAAGGAAGGTTGGAAAGTCTATCTCGGAAGTAACTAGGAATATTCAGTTAAAATATTACATAAGGCATTTTATGTTTATTCGCTACTTTGGTACAGTAGCAATATGTGTTGTTCTATGTAAAAATGTAGGTTAATGTGGATGTATGTCACCAAGTATTTTGTATATGTGAATTCACAAGTGTGGTGTTATGTGTATGTTAAGGTGGATGTATATCATATGTCTAGATGTGAATTTATATTTTAATAATAAAAATTTAAAAAAAAAAAAAAGACATTGAGCACAATGACATGTCTGTACCCATGCTCAATGATGAAATGATGTGACTTTGGTCCAGCTCTAGTGACATTAATCTGCCAATTAAAAATTGCTGTCTGGAACAAACCCCCCCACCCTCAAGAATGTGTGTGTGTGAAGTGGGAGAGGGATAGTAGTACTTCTGCTGTTGCTATCCATTAACCCTGAGCCCAGACAGGTCCTGTCCAGTCCATGTATTGAAATTAGCCTATTACAGGAGAATTGTTAGTGAGGGTCCTGAGGATAGTGCCAGGGAGTCTTGGCCCCAGTCTGGCATTTGGTTGTATTGTCTCAGTGCATTTGTGTATAGTCTTAACATAGGCAGGCGCTTTACAGACCTCCCAAAAGGACGGTCTGAAAAGCTCCGTCATTTGCGGCGCAGAGGAGCCCCAGCAGCCAAACCGTGCGACTCCTCTGTGCCGCAAAAAAGAAGCTGCAAAATGCAGCTTCTTCTCGTGGCGCGCTAATGATGTCTCAGGGCGCCAATGGCTCACTCGTGATGTCATCAGCGCTGCACAATGTGCAGACGCTAAGCGTCCACTACGTCAAGATGGTGGCGCCCGTTTAGAATGGGCGCCTCCATTTTGTACGCACCGAGCACGTACTAGAGTTAGGGGCGTCCAGAAAGGACGCCCCTTTCTAACCCTAGTACGTGCTTGGCACGTACTAGGGTGACTGTGCGGAACGGGCCATACCCACTTAACTGCTGTGGAATAGTTCACTGCATTGCCAAGGTGGGCTTCCTATCTCCAGGACTAGAAAACAGAGGATTCAATGGTTATGAATAGATAGTACAGGTATTTGGTATTTTTTCATCCCATTTAAAAAAAA
>NW_024825632.1:0-1594 GCF_019175285.1 Sceloporus undulatus
CGGCGGCCAGGCCTTCACGGGCCGCATCCGGCCCGCGGGCCGGAGGTTGCCGACCCCAGGGTCTACACTGCTGGTATTATCCAACCTGAAGGGTGGGTTTTAAAACTTTTACCCTTAGCATTATCATTTTTACTGTAATAATGAACTAAAATAAGTAGTTTGGATGTTGTAACCCACATCTTGCAACTTTCCAACCCTTAAGCAATGAAATGCAAGAAGTAGTTTTCCATAAATTTAAGGGGTCGGAACCAAATATGTTTCCTCCTCTTCATTTTATCCTCACAATTAATGTATATAAGAAATTATGTTAGTACTGAAATTCCAACTTAATCAATTTAGTAAAAAAATAAAATGTGATTGAGTTGCCTCTTTGTGGTGGCACATTTCTAACTTAAATAACAGCTTAATTGGGCCTCATGTCTAGAGAAAAGTGGGATATAAGTAAATAGATAAATTATGGCCCAGTACAGACCACCGGTTTGCGGCAGCCTGGGGCCAATTTTAGGGTTCCAGAGCATGCAGCATCTGCATACTCCAGAACCCTAACATGTCTGGGCGGCACCATCTTTACATGGCGCTGTCCATATGGGGCATGCATGCGTGAGGCAAGCGCGGCACCGTGTCCACACCTCCAAACACCACGCTTCCGTCATGGATGCATCACAGAATACGAAGGGTCAGCCTGTGGGTGGAGTCAGGGTGCAGCGTCCTGATGATGCACGCCCTGACTCCGCCCTCAGGGCGCCAGGATGCCGCACACTGTTCCAGATGGCATGCGGCATCATGATGCACCTCCAGTGCTGTGTCCAGATGACGCAGTACCAAAGGGACGCCATACAGTTGTGCCACTGTGGCGATGGCATCCTTTCGAGGGTGCAAAAAGGAGCTGCTTTTTCCTGCTTTTTGCAGGAAAGGGGCAGTGTCCCACCACCCCTTAAGGGCAATCTGTATAGCCCCTCAGATCCCAGACTTCATCCGCAAAGTCTTGAAATGTAACGTTTGTTCCTAGTTTATTATCTATCTTTGTTTTTCAGAGCTGGCCTGTAAGTGCTATTTAGTGACCATAGCTAACAGGTATTGGTAGATTCATCTTCCATTCCAGCCCTCCAGCCCCATCTCTTTTAATGCCTATCATTGCATCTTGTGTGTTGGAAAATTCCTGAAGTTAATTATATGTTGTATGGATACAGGGTTTCATCTTCCTGCCCCAAAGCTGTAACTTTCCATCGTCCAGATAGGGGTTATCTCTACAAAATACAAATTGTTGCACACAGATCAACCCTTTAAAGCTCTCAGACCACTCCAACTCACCCATATTTGTTTCTTTTAGAGGAGACACATTTCAGATGCTAAGGGGTTTGACCAGCCTGGTACCTGTTTGGAAGGAGGACTCACTCATCTCAGGTAAGCTGCAGTGGATCCTTGCTATCTGCTGAGGTTTGGTTCCAGGACCCCCCCCCCCTTCACGGGTACCCAAATCTGTGGATGCTCAAGTCTCATTATATATAGAGGCATAGTAAAATGGTGTCCCTTATAACAGTCAAAAGGAAAAACATGGCAGGACTAATCCAGTCCTGACAGCATGCAAGAAAAA
>NW_024825633.1:0-1594 GCF_019175285.1 Sceloporus undulatus
GCAGCTCCGCAATTGCGCAACTGCGCATCTCTGCAACTGCGCTAGGGGCAGGAGGGTTGTGTTGTGTCCATGCCAGCCTTTGAACAGAGGATGTCTGCGGTGCCTTACCTCTGTTCTTCCTATTGCTGGGGAGGGGGAGGATATGGATGCGGGGAATGCTTTGGCTGGGGAGGGAGAGGGTAATATCTGTGCAAGCGGAGCTCCCATTGAGGTGGTGTGGGGCAGGGGGAGGTATGGCGGTAGGAGAACGGACTTGCGTTACAGAGGAAGGCGAGATCGATGTGTTATATCTATCTCTCCTTCCTGTCCCCCTCCTAACCAAAAGGACCTGAGGGTCACTCCAACCGTGCCACAAACCCTGTCTCTGCTCCTGTGCCATGCCAGGTCTATTAACAACAAGACCCACATTATCCACGATCTGTTGGAAGATAGTAATTGTGACCTGGCTTGCATTACCGACACCTGGCTTGGGCCTGAGGGGGATGCTGTGTGGGCGCAGGCCCTCCCTGCCGGGTTTTCGGTGAAGGACCAGTCCAGGTTAGGTGGGGGGGGGTGTTGCCTTTACATAAGAACACCTTGTCTCTCACCAGGAACCACATCCGTCAAACTTCCTTTATCGAGTGTATTTACTTGACCCTGAGGGCTAGGGACAGTCTAGGGATCCTGTTGGTGTATCGGCCACCCCGTGCGCTAACAGACTCCCTCAACGAGCTGACACAGTTGGTCTTGGAGCTGATGCTGGAAACACCCAGGCTACTTGTCCTGGGTGATTTCAACATCCCCTTCGCGGCCAACTATGTTCCATCGGTGCGGCTCGGGAATTCATGGATACCATGGCGGCCATGGGCCTGTCCCAGCTGATCTCGGGTCCAACGCATTTTGCGGGTAATACACTGGATTTGGTCTTTTGTACGGATGCGGAAAATCCGTGGGCGGAAGTAACTAATATTTCCCCCCTGTCATGGACGGATCATTTCCTCGTGGAGGCAAAAATCAAGGCTCCTACCCAGATCCCCCCCAGGGGTGGTGGACCTATTAGGATGGTCCACCCTCGAAGGCTGATGGAACCCAGAAGGTTCCAAAAAGCCTTAGAGGGGAACATGGTTGGAGATGATGGCGACTCTGTTGATGCCCTGACTGGTATCTGGGATACCGGTCTCTCTAGGGCTATACACAGGATCGCTCCCAAGCGCCCTCTCAGGCCTGCTTCCAAACATAAGCCCTGGTACACGGAAGATCTCCGGGCGAGGAAGTGGGTTCTGCGATGGCTAGAACATCGCTGGCGGAAACACCTATGCTTAGTCGACAAGGCTCTCCTAGACCGCCTCTTGGAGGACTATGGAGAGGCGATACGAGCAGCTAAGAACTCGTTCTATGGTGCTCGTGTCGCGTCCGCGGAGTCGCGTCCAGCAGAGTTGTTCAGGGTAGTCAGGGAGCTAACTTAGCTCCCTCCTGCCCCGAACCAGATCCTTGAACCTTCTAAGGCCTGCTGTGACCAATTTAACAACTTCTTTGTGGATAAAACCTCTCGGATAAGCGAAGGTCTTAACGCCGGCATTAGGGCAGAACCTAGGGTAGAGGCATCCAGAGCCTC
>NW_024825634.1:0-1594 GCF_019175285.1 Sceloporus undulatus
ATCGGGCACTTTTCTCCAGGATGAAAAGGAGCCATTGTGGAGCACCCTTTGGGTTCAGCCAGTCAGGCAATTACAAATCCACGTAACAGTTATTAACCTTCCTCTGCCACAGTTTATAGTAAAATAATGCTTTTGAATAAAGGCCAGGACATGTATCAATAGGTGTATCATGAGAGGGAAAAACATAATCCCAGAGGAACCAAGGTTAGTTTTCTAGATCTGCAGGAAAAAAAGTCAACTCCTCTTCTTGGCAAATCTCCTAGAAAGAGGATGTGCTGAAAAGAAAAATGTAGCAGAGCATTAACATTAAATTCAGATGCTTTAATAGAACTGCATTTCTTATGGAAGTAGAAATGAGATGCTTTCAGTCATAGGTTATAATGTCCTTCAAAATTTAATGAAGGAGGTTCAGAAGTATATGTCTGATGTTATATTAGTGATGAACCATTAGAGAAGCCTCTAATGAAAGGCAGCTGTCCCTTGTTTCCATTTGATTAAAATGGAACATATATGAGGTACCACACCTTTAAGTGTATACAGCCTTCAGAGTTTATAGAAAGTGTTGCTATACTTAGGGTTGCCATAAGTCAGGACCTCCAAACGGGGACAAATGTAGGACAACATTTTAAAATGTAGGACATTTTTAAAAAAGAAATGCAGGACACCCCCCCTTGCTCCTTCCTGGCCTCCAAGGGGGCGGAGGCCTCCTTAGAGGCCAGGAAGGAGTCCGCGGGGCTGCCCGTGATCGCCGCAATTGTGGGCGGCCTCCTCCTCCTTCCCGGCCTCTAAGGGGGCCGAGGCCTCCTCAGAGGCCGAGGAGGAGGGAGGAGGCCGCGGGGAGGTGGGGAGGGTGGCGCGCCCGCATGCAGGAGGCTCCGCCTCCACCTCGCCTCCTCTGCCCCAGGCCTCGCTGCCCTCATCTTCCTCCGCCTCCTTCGCGCGGCCATGCGCGGTTAGGGATGCCATAACTTGTTGGCCCCCGTGACAAACACGCTTTTGGGGGCCCCGTCACGGTCACGGCCTGGTTTGGCCCCCTGCCCCCGGCTTGGGGCCCGCGCGGCGCCAACCTTCCCTGCGCCCCATGTGGCCCCCGGCGCCACCCACCTCTCCTCCTCCTCCCGTTCGGAAGCAAGGAGGAGGCAGTGCCATGGGGGTAGGGAGTTGGGGAAGGGGCGCAGGTGTGCGCAGGAGCGCACCTCCTTCTCCTTCCTCCTCCATTCCAAGCCCCCCTTCTTTCTCCCTCCCTTCCTCCTCCTCCTCTGCCTCCCGCCCAGGCCCAGCGATGAGGAGGCAGATGTGCCTGCCTGGCTTGGTGCTCCCTGTGCGCGTGCGCGCCAAGGCAGCAGGCACTGGCAGGCAGCTACCCTCCGCCTCCTCCGCCTGGCGCGCCTCCGCACTGGGCACTTCCTTGGGCCCGGGAGGCGGAGGCAGAGGAGGAGGCTGAGGAGGAGGTGGCTGGCGCGCGGGCAGGGGGGAGCGCGCCAAGGCAGCCACCCACCTCCTCCTCCACTTGGGCCTGGGCTGGGAGGCAGAGGAGGAGGGAGGAAGGAGGGAAGAAGGAAGGGAGGAGGAGGAGGGAGGAAGGAAGGAGGGA
>NW_024825635.1:0-1594 GCF_019175285.1 Sceloporus undulatus
AACAGAAGCATAATTAAGAAAGCAATCAGCTCCTAAGAAAAAGTCTGGAGTAATATTAGATTACCAACATATTTCTTCAAAACTGGAGCATCCAGCATCATAAATGAATGTTCCCATCCTGGAGGTGAGTCTTTACAAAGGAAAGGGAAAAGAGAAAAGATCCATGGCTTGTTTTCCTTGACGATTCAGGAAATGCCATGGCTTGAAAAAGTATAAAGAGAGTGACAGCTTCAACTTAATAAAGCAAGAAACACAGAACAAAAAATCCAGTGCAATGTTGGAAGTGTAAGACATGTTTATTTTTCACAAGAGCGCTTAAAATATCATAGGTTAATATAAGGCAGAAGTGAGTCCCTGGAAGTAGGTTCTGTAGAAAGAAATAGAGTGGAATTGTTCAGTGTCCCAAGGCCTGAAAATATCTACAGTCGTTAAACAGTTTAAGATAACCTTTGTGACTTTGCAAGTTCAACAGGGACCCAACTTAATAAAATGAGTTTAAGCAACGCATATGAGTATCAAAAAGTCCAGAGCAAGGCAAGGAACCGAACAGAAGACTGTTCCAAAAAGAGGAGAATGAGAAACATAACCAGAGATGAACCTCATAAACCTGCGTCTGAAGAGGTAGGCTCAACTCTACGAATATTCATGGTACCGACTTCTAGCTTTCAGTTAGTCTCAAAGGTACTGCAATATCTCTGATATTCTGAAAGGTAATTTTCTGTGTCCATTCTCTAAAGAAGGTATCACCTGGCATAACTGATCTCCATTTAATAAACACCTAAGCAGGAAAGAGATTACAATCTGGAGCAGAACATACAAGATAAATGCAGCTTTTGCAAACCTCTTGAGACCCTGTTTAAAGCACAGATTCACAGCTTATCCAGGAGAGGAACTGAGTAAGTACTTACCAACTCTAAAAGTCAAGCTAGATGAAATGAAAGCTTAATGTCTGCACTGAAATAACTACAATAATATGTATGTAAGAAGGAGGCAAACGTGAGCACTTTTCTTGTTAAGAAAAAGAAATACAAGGTATAAAGACCTCAGCTACACTGGTACGCTCTCTCCATTTCACATGTTATTTGTCTAATATTAGGAGAACTGAAACAAAAGAAAGGTCAGTGGATCATATATTAACATTGGCAGAAGGACAGAGGTTAAATGATATGAAGAATAAACTGGATCAGAAAAGATGTTCTACACCTTTAAAATACACAATACTATATCAAGGAAGTCGGGTGAGATTTAAGAGACATAGTTCAAGAACAAAAAGTTGTATACTCTGGAAAGACTGGAATACAAAAATCTGGCAAATGTGGTACACATTGTAGTAGTTGTAGCTCTATGTGCTTTGTTTTGTCTGACTCTCTAAATAACATTTAACTAGGAGAGAGATGAAAGTTCCTGTCAATGTTAAGAAAAGCACAAACATGCACCAAAGTATCTGAAAAGAGGTATAAAACAGACCTTCCCTCAAAAAGAGAAATGTGAGCAGCATTTCCAAGGAGTGTCTCCAATATTTTGGTAAGTCTATGAGAGGTAGGTCCCTTTATTGGGAAGAGAACAGGTTCTTATTTTCCTTCATTTTACATTT
>NW_024825636.1:0-1594 GCF_019175285.1 Sceloporus undulatus
GGCCCCCGCGGAGGCCAGGAAGGAGGGAGGAGGCTGCAGGGAGGCGGGGAGGTTGGCGCGGCTGCGCCCAAGAGGCGCCGCCTCCCTGCAGCCTCCTCCGACCCAGGCCTCGCTGCCCTCCTTTTCCTTCGCGCAGCCATGCGTGGGGGAGGAAGAGGAGGGCAGCGAGGCCCCAGGGTTGCCCAGCAAACCCGCTGCAATCGGGCTTTTCCCGGTTTTTGGCTGCACCCATGCCGTGACCGGGCAGGTGCAGCCAAAACTGGGAAAAACCCGGTTGCAACTGGGTTATGGCAAGCCTAATCAGACTCTGCAATAACCATAGTATCTTTTGCTTCAAAGGTATTGCAGAAGACAACCAAGGGGCCATTCATATTTTTTAAAAACTTGACTGTGCAAATAATCTCACTCATGCATTCTGGGCTTGTGGTTCTGACTATGGGACCACATCTCTGCACATCTCTGCAAATTCTGTTGCTCACATGTGTCATCGCTTAAATAAAGATGGATTCGATGACGTGAATGTATTTGAAGCAGGTTCAAGGCATGCAGAGTTTTATCACAGTTTATCTGTGTCCATTTGTATTGGTTATTCATACATTCAAGAATCCTAATCATTTAGAAAATCTTGGAAAAAATGCAACATTGATTATCCTGGGTTAAGTGGGATTTTTTTTTATTGCCAGCCCCTCCAAATTTAATCAGATTCATTTGAAATGTAAACAACAAAGATTCAATTCAGACTTCAACCCAGATTTGACCATCTGAATAACCCCTAAGGGTATCTTTGGCGCGTTACAGACCGCTCAAAACAGGCGGTCTCACACCGCTGCTGGTTGCTGCGTCCAGGAACCGCAGCAGCCAAACCGCTCGGTTCCTGGGTGCAGCAACAAAGAAGTGCCGAAATGGCGCTTTTCCTGGGCTCCGGAAGAGGTGCCACAAGACGCGAGGCGCACACTCACAGTGCCACTTCCGCGATGTCAAAATGGCGGCACCCATCTGTATGCGGCACCGCCATTTTGACGTAGTCGTTATGCATGAGGGGCAAGGCGCGTCAGGAAGTGCTGCCCCTCACGCGTAATGACAGTGCGATGACGGTACCTCATAGGCCCGTCTGTAACGTGCCATTGTTGGTCATTATGAGTCTGATTCAGACTCCTCTCTAGTCAGAATAACTGTCCAGCCTGTTTCATTGCCTGATTCATTCATTCGCTGATCTTTTGTCAACTAAGGTAAATTGCCCACTGAACTGGGTATTTGGGAGCAACTCTATCAATGGTTCTTTCCATCAGACTGAAAAATCCTCCAGTATCCTCATCACTATACCTATACAGTACTTCTGAATACACACAACCTGTGTCCTACCTTACAATACAGTTGCAATGAGAGTGCACAGGCCTGGTAACAGATTCCCCCCAGCTTTGATCAAACTATGAGCCATGATACACCATGGATTCCCAAAGCTACCTGTCCTCTTCTTCTTTGAAGAAGAAATGTATTGATGCATTGTATCCTGAGCCTAAAATGGAGGCTGCAGTTTAATCACTAGCAGATTGGCAGGGCTTTCTGTATTCTGGGTACAGCAAATCATTTTAAT
>NW_024825637.1:0-1594 GCF_019175285.1 Sceloporus undulatus
AAATGAAATGCACAGATATAGGATGGGGGACATCTGGCTGAACGAGAGACTTACGTGTGAAAAGGATCTGGGAGTCCAAGTAGATCACAAGTTGAACATGAGTCAACAGTGTGATGCAGCAGCTAAAAAGGCCAATGCAATTTTAGGCTGCATCAATAAAAGTATAATGTCTAGATCAAGAGAAGTAATAGTTCCACTCTATTCTGCTCTGGTCAGGCCCCACCTGGAATAACCCTGCGTCCAGTTCTGGGCACCACAATTCAAAAAGGACATTGAGAAACTGGAGCCATGTGTCCAAAGGAGGGCGACAAAAATGGTGAAGGGTCTGGAAACCATGAAGCCCTTTGAGGAACGACTGAGGGAGCTGGGGATGTTTAGCCTGGAGAAAAGAAGGTTAAGAGGTGATATGATAGCCCTGTTTAAATACTTGAAGGGATGTCACATTGAGGAGGGAACAAGCTTGTTTTCTGCTGCTGCAGAGAATAGGACATGGAACAATGGATGCAAGCTCCAGGAAAAGAGATTCCAGCTCAACATTAGGAAGAACTTCCTGAGAGTAAGGGCACTCCGACAGTGGAACACACTCCTTCCTCGGAGTGTAGTGGAGTCTCCTTCTTTGGAGGTCTTTAAGCAGAGGCTGGATGACCATCTGTCGGGGATGATTTGATTTAGATTTCCTGCATGGCAGAAGAGGGTTGGACTGGATGGCCCTTGGCGTCTCTTCCAACTCTATGATTCTGTGATTCTATGACACTCTCTCAGCTCAGGGGAAGACAATGGCAAACCTCTCCTGAATAAATCATGCCAACAAAACCCTATAATAGGCTCACCTTAAGGACCAACATGAAGGTGCACAACAGCAGACATTCTTAATATATGTAAGCAAGTGAATGACCTAGCAATGAGGAGGTTGGTTATGCCAAAGGTTTGGCTCCTATTTTTCTCAGGAATACAGATGGGATTTTGGGGAAAACTAAAACTAGTAGCTAAAGGGTGTGTAGCACTTATTTTCTATTATTGAATTACTCACTGAATCACAAAATGCTATTGCTTCAGTTTCTCTCAAGTGGTTTCCAAAGAATGATGCAAATGCACATGGTTCTACTCATCAGTGCCATTCTCAACCGCACCCATCCCACAAATGCCTCACAGGTGTCTGAAGCACCTGCTTCATAAATGCAATTCTCTTGAACAACACAGAAGGAGAAACGACAGGTCTTTCTGCACACACACCTTTGGTCAGTTTGCAACATAACTTGGCACTGTGCCTGAAATGCCATTAAGGTCTAAGGTCAGAATTGGGAGCATACTTATCAAATTTGCAGATGACACCAAATTAGGAGGAATAGCTAATACTCCAGAGGACAGGATCAAAATTCAAAATGATCTGAATAGACTAGAAAGCTGGGCCACAGCTAACAAAATGAACTTCAACAGGGAGAAAAGGTACTGCACTTAGGGCAGAAAAATGAAATGCACAGATATAGGATTATGGGGGACACCTGGCTTAAGGAGACAACATGTGAAAGGGATCTAGGAGTCTAAGTAGACCACAAGTTGAACATGAGTCAACAGTGCGATGCAGCAGCTAACA
>NW_024825638.1:0-1594 GCF_019175285.1 Sceloporus undulatus
CAACTCTATGATTCTATGATTTATCACTTTTTCCAATAAGAGAAGTCCTCCCACGATGTGCCTCAAGCATGGCTTCCCTTAAAACAAGCCTGAGCCTCCTGGGCACCTTGTTTGTCAGTGTTGTTGAGGAGGAGGAGGCCCATCCCAGGCATGAGGTCCAGGAGCAAAGGGGATTCCTGCCGGACCGTTGCGCAGAAGGAGGCATGGTTTCCAGGCCCTTCACCATTTTGGTGGCCCTCCTTTGGAGACGCTCCAATTCATCAACATCCTTTTTGAATGGTGGTGCCCAGAATCCTTGGATTTGTGCTTCTGCGAGGTCTTTAGCCTACTCTCTGGTGCCACAACAAGCTATAAATCCCAGGATTCCTTAGCAGGCGTGCGCAGTTAAAGCAGTGTTGAACTGCATTACTTCTGCAGTGGGGCAACAAAAGGCCAAGAAAGAGCTCTCTCCAAGCAAGGGTCTTTCAAAGTCAGGCAGGTCCCTTTGGGGAGAGGCAGCCTTCCAGATGGCAAGGACCTCCTCAGCCATGGCCATGAAGCTGTCCCAGGAGGGAAGTGGGGCTCCCGGTGCCCCCCTTGGCCCTTGGCCCTTCCAGCCATCCTTGCCCTGGCTTGTTCTTCTTCATCCTGGCTTTTTTGTTCTCCTTTCCCTCCCTCCCTCCCTTCCTTCCCCCCATCATCCTTCCTTCCGGGGGGCCTAAACTGCTGCCTTCCTCCCATGCTGGCTGGCAAAGGGGTCCCTTCCCTTGCCCAAAGTATTGTTGTTGTTGTTAACTGCCCTCAAGTCAATCATGACCCATGGCAACCCTATGGATGAGACATGTCCCAGACCCCCCTCTGTCCTCCGCTGCTCTGCTTAAGTCCTGCAACCCCATAAAACCCTTAACAGACCTCCTTCATAGAGTCCTTCCTCCATCTGGCCTATGGCCTTCCCCTCTTCCTGCTTGATTGAGAGTTCCTGCATGGCAGAATAAAGGGCTTGGACTGGATGACCCTCACGGTCTCTTCCAGTTCTAGGATTCCATGAATCCATGGTTCTATACATCCCTCCACCTTTCCCAGCATTATGGTCTTCTCCAAGGAGTCCTTCCTTCTCATGATGTGTCCGAAATACAACGGCCTTAGTCTGGTCCTCTTGGCTTCTTCCAGGGAGGTTTCCGTCTTGATCTGCTGCAGGAACCATTGGTTTGTCCTTTTGGCCATCCTTAATATCCTCAGCCCTCTTCTCCAGCCCCACATCATCTCAAAGGAATGGATTTTCTTCCTATCGACTTTCTTAACTGTACAGCTCTCACATCCATCCATGGAAACAGGGAATACAATAGCTTTTACGATTCTAACTTTTGTACTGAGTTGCATATCCTTGCATTTTAGGATCTTCTGCAATCCTTTCACAGCCACCCTCCCAATTCTTAATCTTCGTCTGATTTCCTGACTGCAGTCCACATTTCTATCAATGTTGGTTGGATGCATCTCACCAAAGTATGCTCAGATGCAAATGCTGCTGGAGATGGCAGAGGGCTGGTGAGCCTCCTCCCACACTTCTTCCTTTGTGCTTCTCCTCTCTGGCGACCTTATCCCACATATGGGGGGG
>NW_024825639.1:0-1594 GCF_019175285.1 Sceloporus undulatus
TACTAAAACAGTATTACAAAAGAGCACCCTGAACATTTTCTCATCTTAAGCACCAAAATCTAATATTGACATTGCTGTGTAAAACACCGACTTCCTTCTCCCTGTAGCATAGATTATACAAGTTATTTCTGGAAAGCTGCCAAAGTGATACTGCAGCAGAATCTGAAATGCTATTCTAGCCAAAGTCTTAAAATAGTTGAAACCACTTATGAAGGAGCAGACGCAGCCACTCCACAGCTCAATCCACAAGCAAATTTTTGTTATTTTAAAATAATTTCCTATAGTGCTGCATCCCTATCCTTACTGGGGTGCATTAAGAAAAGGGGAGGCTTCAGAACACCCCAGTATGTACACCCCTTCAAGGGAAACTCTATTCATTTCATGCAGTGTATTCTCTGAACCATGAGAAGAATTGTAACTATTCACTGTAATTAAAGAGACAACGGACAGTTTTCTGGCTCACAATAGTGGCAGTAGAAGTAGCAAGGATGGGCAGGAGAGATGATCCACATGTGCCATTTATACGAACACATGTCCTCTACGCTTTGCGGATAAGCATTTTCTTTCATGTCTGGCAGCCACTGAAATTCTCAACTTGCCATTTTGGGGGAAAGCCTCTTGGAATTACTCTCTCAATAGCGAGGTGCAGACGACACTAGCTGAAACCAACCTTAGTGATGCCAAGAACCATTTTGTCCAAAGGTGAAGGGATAAACAATAGCAATAGCTTCTTCAAGACTACCGAGTGATTTTTATTGATGCTTCTCAGTTTAATACAGTTATGCAAAACATTCCATAGGAATAGCATATAAATGTCATAACAATAACAAACTATGGCTATTACCAGAATCAGTAACCACCATCTTTATGAAACATAAAGTCACCAAGATATATTTCGGATGCAATGTCCAAGATTTTCTAAATCTCATTTTTAAAAACAACAACAATGTGGTCTATATTCAGCTGTCATTTCTCCATCCATGTTAACTTTTACTCTCAGTCTTTAAAAGAGCGGGGGGTCGGAGGTCTAAGCAACAACTGACTAGTTTGATGTTGATACTAGGGAAGGTTTTAGAACAGATGAAAAATCATCTGTGCAAACTTAGAAAGGAATGCTAAAATTAATAAGAACCAGCATGGGTTTCTCAAAAACAAATCTTTCCAAATCAGCCTTATCTTTCTTTTGGAAGATATCCAAGCTTGGTAGATAAGGAGAATGCTCCAGATGTAGTGTATCTTGGGCGGTGTACAGACCACCCCTTTGGGGCGTCCTGCACCCGCCCCTTTCCCCGACGGATTGGGGCCTCAGCTGCCACAATGGCAGCCCTGAGGCCCCGATCCGCCGCTTTTCCAGGCCGCATCCCCACAGCCTGGAAAGGGGTGTCCTTGGGGCTTCATGCCCCAATGACACCCCGACAGTGGCAGGGAACAAGAGAAAGGGGCCGCTCAGCCCCTTTCTACTTTGTGTCGTTGGCGCAGCCGTGTAAAGGCTGCGCCAGTGACACAAACAAAGGAAGGAGCTCCATTTCGGAGCTCCTTCCGGCGCCACTGACAGGGCGCCACAGGCGCCCTTCAGAGGCACCAAGAGCATGGG
>NW_024825640.1:0-1594 GCF_019175285.1 Sceloporus undulatus
AAAGAAGCACATCACTGAGCAGCAACACAGTTGGAAAAGTGTGTAAAAAGCATGGGCTACTATAACAAACATAGAGTAATAGCAGATACCTGTACAAAGAACGGTAGAGGTTTGTATCAAAATTAACATGGTCAGTAACTGTAATATAAATTAGTAATAACATTTTTGAATAATGAATACCCTGACGCACTAATGATAAGTATATAGAATGCAGCGAGGAGGCAGCAGAGTGCAGCAAGTGTCTGTGGATGGGAAGGGCAGGAAATAGCAATAGCAAGTACATTTCTAAACCGCTTATCAGTGAACTGGCACTCCTGAAGTGGTTTACAATATGTAAGCCAATTGCCCCCAACAAGCTGGGTACTCATTGTACCATCGAACTAGAGGATGGAAAGCTAAGTGGACCTTGGAGCTCTCCTCTAGGATCGAATTTTCATTGCTGTGGCTGCAGTTCCAGCATGTAACCACTGTGCCACCAGAGCTCTTTTTAACAATGAGATGCACCATATGGATGGAGATAGAAAGGGATGTGGGGTGCTGTGTAGTCTAGGAAAAATGAAGGAGGCAACAAGAAGCACCATATGGCTGGGGATAGAAAACATATTGTGCGACTAAGGGAAGTGGGATGCTGTGTGGTCTAGGGATGAAAAGAAAAAAGAGTCAGGTGGCCAGTGAATAACAGAGAGATCTGAGAGTACACCATGAGGCCTCAGAGGAGGGTTGATAAGAGTAAAGGGAGATAAAGGAGGAACCGGAAGACCAATAAATAGCATGAGGCATTGTTAGAGGCAAAGAAAGCAGAACACAAGAAAGAGAGAGAGAAACAAAGAGGAAAAAGAAAGAGGAAGGACAAGCAACAAGTGTGTTAAGAAAAGAAAGAGAATGAAGGAGAGATGGAGGACAGTAGAAAGTGGAAATCCTCCATTCCTCTTGCCCCATCCTACATGGCTTACCCAGATAATTTTACTCCCTCTCTTGACTGTGTTTCCTGTCCTCCCAACTAAGGACTTTATCACACGGGGAAATCGGGAGGGGATGGGGGGGGGTTAAACTGTCATTATCCTGGGAAAGTCGCACAATCATGGGAAGATTTTCACATACATCGTGATTAAAGAGGACCTATCCCAGGAATAACCAGGGAATAACCAGCAACAAATCATCTATGGGTTTTTCCGGTGAATGATTTGTTGCTGGTTATTACCTAGTTATTCCTAGGACAAGTCCTCTTTAATTGCTATGTCGTGTGAAAATATTCATCACGTGATTTCATGAGATTATAGCAATTTAAACCCCTGATTCCCCCCCAATTTTCCCTATATGATAAGGTCCTAACACTCACCCTTCTCCCACATTGTGTGCCTTCATCACTTGCTCACCAGAGGCCCCCAAAGAAAAAGGAGAGAGAAAGAGAAAACAGGAAAGGGGTAAAAGGGAAAGGTGGGCCCCATATCCACTGTCACTGCAGGCCTCCAGATCTAACACACAGGCAGGCTGGGCTTCCTCCTCCCTCTTAAACGCTCAACCCACAGCCCAGCTAGCCCCCATATGACTCATCTGGATGGCTTCTCCTCCCACCGGACAACTCCTGCCCCCC
>NW_024825641.1:0-1594 GCF_019175285.1 Sceloporus undulatus
CATGCCATTACTCCCCTCCCCCCAACTATACTATCATAAAATCTCATAAACAATTAAAACAATGAAATTAAAATTAAAATAGTCAAACACTCAAGTCATTCAATCTCTATAATAGTGTGTATCCATGGAAGATCAGGTGGATTATTCAGGGAAGGCCTGTTGGAAGAGATCTGTCTTGACAGCCCTTTTGAAGCTGTCAAGACTGGTGATGTTCCGGATCTCCTCTAACAGGCCATAATTTGGGATAATAATAATCCCATTCCCCAAAGTAGATTCAGTAGATTCATCCCTCCACTGACAGAGAAATCATCATCCATCACTGGTTGTTAAAATATCCAGTTGCTGCTGCACTGTAAGGTATCAGCTGTGCACAATGGGGATGAGGAGGGCTACAGAAGTTGCCCCTTCCTGGTCTTCATGGATGGTCAGAGAGGCAAAAGAAGAGAGGTAACTTCTCACAGAGGATGTGAAGCCTGTTTATGTGGAACTTTCAGGATGCTTTAAGGAAAGTTCTTGGAACAGTGTTTGAAGGAAGGTGTTTCCCAGGAGAATTCTTTTGACATCTTTTCACTTTAAATGAGCATTCCCACTGAGGGTCTGGGAGAACTATTTCTGGGGGAGCCAGTCCTCCTGTATTCCTTGGGCACAATGTTTTGCTTTTGTTTTAAAAGGAACAAACATTAGGCAAGCTTAATAGGTCATTTCAAGCATCTGGCTGAACCACAACTTTAGGTGGAGGGGACAGTGAACAGTATTTCTGAAGCTTTTCTCAAATTATCCTTGAGATGAGAAGCCTAAGAGGTCAGTTGCTTGGGGAATAAGGGCGGAGAGCCAACCAGAGACCATATTTTTCTAGTACTGTAGTTGAATAACGTCACTAGCAATGCTAATCATACATATCATAGGATGCCTATTTTGACACATCTTGAATGGGATGCAAAGCTATGCAGGTTGTATCAGACAAGATTCACCTCAAGTCTTCCTTGGCAGAAATGTGAAGGCCAACATTCTAACTACTGCACCACACTGGAATTTCCAGTCTATTTCATATTTTGCAGAGTACAGTTAATAAGCAACTAGCTTTTTCTTGTTTTCCTTTTCTTTCCTTCCTTTTTTGAGAAAAAATATATGATGCCCTAAGCTGTAATATCAACACGCTAAGGTAGTAAATAATTTTCAAATGCAATGTTTGCTGTAGCAGATGGAACAGTAAATTATTCACCTCTTCTGGAACCACACTTTCTTTCTTTCACTCACCAAAGAAGATGTTACCTTAATAGCCCTTCCTGGCGACTCTCATAGTGATTTAAGAAGGAAAAAAAAGCACAGTGTCTTAAAGAAAGGGCTGGATTCCTTCTTTTGATATTCTACAAAGCTGGCAGGCTTTTTCTTCCAAACATTGGCAATTCCCATTTCCTCACTATTGAAAATGCTACTTTTTGAACTCACTTCCCACTTGCAGAAGTGGGAAGAGAAAAACCTAAATGACAGTATTTCTTTTCTCAATTCTGCCTAATGCATGAATTTGCCATTGGAAGTTCACAAAACAACTCTGGACATGAAAACTGTGCACGCACGCACACACACACACACA
>NW_024825642.1:0-1594 GCF_019175285.1 Sceloporus undulatus
GCAGCCATTTTTGGCAAGATGAGAGGAGGGCATAAAAAGCATAATTCCACTTTTCTTTACTGCCCCAAAACAGCACCTTTTCTCTTTTGTCTTGTGACAATTGGGAGGGTCTTACTGGGGTACAATTGGGCATAGTACCCATTTTGTAGCTGCTGCATAGTATACTTTTGTCTTATAATTTGCCACAGCAGCCACTGCTGCTCATTTCAGAAATTATAGGTAAAGGCAAAATAAATATCTGCTCTTTCTCCCAATGGGTAACAATCCATCATGTTATTAAAGATGCATACCAAACCTTTTCTCCCTGTTCTTTCCCTCTTTTTGATAGGATTACCTTATGTCATCCTTTTCCAGGACATGCTATCCTCTTTGCACAGTCTCTCTTCTGAGGTGGCCTGCACCCGCCCCTTTCCCCAATGGATCAGGGCCTCAGCTGCTACAGTGCCAGCCCTGAGGCTCCGATCCGCCGCTTTTCCATGCCCCAAGGACACCCCAACAGTGGCGGGGAAAGGGAGAAAGGGGCCACTCAGCCCCTTTCTCCTTTGTGTTGCTGGCGTGGCTGTTTAGAGGCTGCGCAAGCGCCACAAACTCAAGAAGGAGCTCCAAAATGGAGCTCCTTCCGGCGCAGTGGAAAGGGTGCCACAGGTGCCCTTCCGTGGCACCAGGATGTCACATCCGCGCTGCTCCGTTTGGAGATGGCGCGGCCATGACGTCATAATGGTGGCACCCATGTGAACAGGGCACCGCCATTTTGTACATACTCCGTACGTACTAGAGTTGCAGGCGTCTAAAAGAGATGCCCCCAGGCAACCCTAGTACGTACAGAGTACGTACTAAAAGGCCCATTTAGATCAGGCCTGAGTTTTCTTACCAGTTCCACCAGACTGGAGGAAGTGGGCAATCAGGGCGTAGAGCTCTAAGGAATAGAAAGAGATGTGCTAGGTTAGAGCAGGGCAAGGGAATGTCCCAAAGCTGTCAGCTTTAGTCCTGTGAGGATACTGAATAACTCGCTGGCTTCATCTGGGATGAAGCTGCTGCCATTGTCATTGCTGAGGCCACCATTGCTGAAGAGGGCATAAAAAGCATAATTCCACTTTTCTTTACTGCCCAGAAATAGCACCTTTTATCTGTGTGATTCATTATGTGGCCTGGTTGCAGTTTAGGATGGGAGGTCAGCTTCAGTGGCCGTCCATAGTCACCTTCCACCCAGAATGGTGCTTATGTGCTGCGAGAAGAGAGACGGAGCACAGTGGTGTCATGGGTGTGTGTGTATGTGTACTGATCCTAACCAACAAGGATGACTTGGTTAATGGGATGCAAGTGGTGGGATCATTAGGTGGAAGTGACCATGTTCTCTTGGAGTTTGTTACACAGTGGAAAGGTGAAGCCAGGCATAGTCAGACACACATTCTAGACTTTAGGAGAGGAGATTTCTGTAAACGTAGGGAAATACTGGGGGTGATCCCATGGGCCGGAATTTAATCTACAGGATAAGAGATTACATCTAAACTTCAGGAAGAACCTCCTGATAGTCAGAGCTGTTTGACAGTGGAAGATGTGCCCCAGAATGTGGTGGACACTCCATCTTTGGAGG
>NW_024825643.1:0-1594 GCF_019175285.1 Sceloporus undulatus
GTGGGGAGGATTGTGAGGAAGAAAGCACTCCTGCAAGTAGTCTGGACCCAAGCCATGTAGGGCTTTAAAGGTTACAATCAACACCTTGTATCTTACCTGGACACTAATGGGCAGCCAGTGTAATGTGGGCAGTTCTAGAAACTACAAACTACAAATTCCATGATTTCACAGGATGTTGCTATAAAAATGAAACTGGAACCAGTGTTGCATGCAATGTAGCTTTCTAGAGCCCTTGCCCCCATTCTATAGGAAGGGCAATGGGTCCTTACCCACAGAGGACACATTTTCACAGGTCTCCATCATCACCTCGTTGTACAGAAATGTCTGTTTTGGACTCAAGAGTGGCCATTCCTCCTCTGTGAAGAACAGTGCCTCATCTCAAAAGGTGATCTGCAATAGAAAATAGCCTTCGCTGAAAGACAGAGGGCACAGAATGTAGGACATGATATTGACTATATCAAATGCGAAAAAGTTTGGAAGGGAACCAAGTTTACGATTAATCAAGAATTAAAAGAAAACACTTATAAAATATAGGTGGCACCTGTCTCCACAAAAGATCGCATATATGTGTAAGAATAAAAAAAGCAACCCACTCTGTTGGAAATGTAATATAGAAGTTGGCTCTTTCTTCCACATGCAGTGGACATGTAAAACAGCAAAACAATACTGCATTAAAATATATAAAGTAATAACTATAGATCTAAAAACTCCAATAACTTTCAATCCAGAAACATTTCTCCTAGGTACGATAAGTGATGAACTAAACAAAACTTGTGGAAATTTGTTATTTTACTTATTTACATGTGCCAGAATAACTTATGCAAGATATTGGAAGCAAAAAGAAATACCTTCGGTAGAAGAATGGCTGATGAAAGTCTTTGAGGTCGCGGAAATGGACAAAGGGGCATGTTAGGCAAGAGATAAGACAGAAGAAGAGGTGGGAAAGAGTGGCATGTCTTTTACAAACTCTTAAGAAATAAATGGGAAAATGTAATGTTTATGTAAATACAATGCTATATGTATAAAAACCAAAATAACAAGAACTATAGTCAAAAATAACAGGAGGTGTTAAGAGAATGTCGAAAAGTGAAAAATAAGAACATTTCAGTAGGAATGCGATTTGTAGGCCATAAAGAAGGAAAAACGGGAAATACTGACCTTTATGAGCTCTTTGGAATAGTAAAAAGTTAAAGAATGAGTGAAAGGGTATTTCCCAAGAAGGAGTGAAGAAGACATGATAAGGAAAGGAAAGATAAAACAAAATAAGGGAAATTTAAAAATATAACTATGTATAAAGCTGTAAGTAGCTGGAAGTGCAGTTGATAATATGTAATAGAAATTTCAGGAAACTTAGATTTCTAGGATTTTGCAGAGCAAGGAATTCACAAGAGGACCTAATAATTGAAAATCCATAAGTTTATTTCCAGTTGTCGACAAAGGAAAACATTGAACTCAGTGGAATTCAAGTTCCAAACCCCGAACAAGACAAAATGGCTCTTTTTATATTATTCAAGACAAAGAGGCTTCTTCAATACACCTGATTGGCTAATTACAATTTAAACATATAGAATTCTTACAATCAGAACAGAAATAC
>NW_024825644.1:0-1594 GCF_019175285.1 Sceloporus undulatus
GGTATTGCAGATATAACAAATTCTCCTTTTAACCTTCTAAAATGAGCGGGAATTGAACAGCTACAATGAAGAAATAATCCAGTTTGACACCACTTTAACTGCCATGGTTCAATGCTGTGGAGTTCTAGGAATGGTTGTTTTGTGAGATATTTAACCTTCTCTGTCAAGGAGCTCTGCTGCTGCAACAAACTGCAAATCCCAGGAGCCCACAGCATGGAGTCATGGCAGTTCAAATGGTGTCACACTGCATTTTTTATTATTATTATTATTATTATTATTATTATTATTATTTATTTAGATGAGGCCCAACAACAGTGGCAGGATGAAAGGAGGTGGATTTAGAGTGTTATCCTTGGATCCTAGGAAATATGGTGTTTTGAAGGGAAGCGGTGGAGAGGATGGAGTCATGGCAGTTAAAGCAGTGTCAAACTTCATTAATTCTGCAGTGCGGACACTGTCAGAGAGCTCTGGTGGCACACAGATGACAAATCCCAGAATTACATAGGATGACGCGATGGCAGTTAAAGTGATTTGAGCGTTGGGACTATAAAATGCATCCAGGCTGCAGAAATAATGCAGCTTGACACTGGTTTAACTGCAATGGCTCAATCCTTTGGAATCCTACAATTTGTAACTTGTTGTGGCACCAGACAGGCTTTCTGACAGAAAAGGTGGAATGACTCACAAAACCACAAATCCCAGTATTCTACAGCATTGAGCCATGGCAGTTAAAGTGGTGTCAAACTGGATTGTTTCTTCAGTGCAAATGCAGACCCAATCTGTTTTCCTTTCATGAAAACTGATGCTATTTGCAGTGTTGGGAGGAGAAGGAGATGATGATGGTGGCAGCTGAAGCAATGTCAAACTGGATTGTTTCTGCAGTGGAGATGCAGCCTGTGACTCTAAAAGGCTGGGGCTGGAATCCCAGCTTGGGCATGGAGACCCACTGGAGTGACCTTGGGTGAGTCACACTTTCAGAGCCTTTACATGATAGCCATGTCAACCCCACCCTAAAAAAACTGGAAAGAAACCCCCATGATCAGGTCTCCTTAGCGTCACCAGAAGTCGGAAATGACTTTAAGGCATGCAACAACAACAGCGTGGGGCAGTGGTTTGGGCGTTGGACCAGGATCCTGGGAGACCAGGGTTTAAATCCCACCTCAGCCATGGAAACCCACTTGGTGACCCTGGGTGAGTCACACTCTCTCAGCCTCACGGGATGGCAAGGGCAAACACCCTCTGATGAAAATGGCCAAGAAAACCCCACAATGGGGTAGACACATAGGTCAGAAAGGAATTGAAGGCACACATCTACTTAACGACAACAACCCTTTACAGCTTCCCCTTGGATTCAATGGGGCAGAGTGTGTCCCCATATATATATATATATATATATATATATGCACACACACACACACACACACATATATGCGAACACACACACACGGACACACATAAACCCATCCACTACCCCCACACATATATGTACACACACAGAGATCTATCTATACACCAATCCACATCCATACACACATATCCACCTACCCACATATATAAATACACACATATGCACCCATACATATACCCACCCACT
>NW_024825645.1:0-1594 GCF_019175285.1 Sceloporus undulatus
AAAAAATGTGACATTTCGCCCTGTCCAAAATGGGAAGTGTCTGGCTGTTTGCTTTAAGTTTGAAAAACACTCTTAGGACGCCTGAAGCATTTAAACAGCATGCCTCCAAGTGACCCGAAGTAGCTATATTTTGGCCTGTCTGTTCGGGCCCTTATAGATCAGAAACCCAATGGGTGAAGCATGAGGGAGAAGCTAGACTCAGCATTAAGGTTTACCTCCCCAAACTGCAGGACAATATGCAAATCCCACAATACTTTTTAAAAAGTCAAACAAACATGAGCAGCACTTCCCACCATTTACTCGAGGCTCACTGATACAACATGGACCTTTTGGGGTACACACATGTTGAAACCCGCTGGTCTAAAGACTTTAAACTTCACAAAGTGAAGGATTTGCCTTCTTTCTTTCTCTTATGCTTATGTTATATCATAAAGCACCATGCACGATGTTAATATTAATTCTTTATCCACTTTGTCACTACTACAGATGAGAAACGGGAGCAGCAACGACTCCATATTAAAAGAAACAAAAAAGGTAGGAACACACTGGGGGGAAACATACTACAGTGTTACCCCGGGTTACGAAAGTAATTCGTTCCGCCGCCGCTTTCGTAACCCGAAAGGCTTTCGCAAGCCGAAACCCCATAGGCGCTAATGGGGAAAAGCCGCGATTTGGTGCGAAAAAGCGCCGAAAAGCACCAAATTTTTTTTCGTAACCCGGAACAGTTTTTTTTTTCAATTGGATTTTTTCGTAACCCGGAAATTTCGTAAGGCGGCGCATTCGTATCCTGGGGTAACACTGTACTCTGAAACCATCCAAGAATTGTTATCTTGAAGAACTTGGAAAAGTTAGGGTTTTTAGATGACAAATTCCAGAATGCCGGCTGAGAGATTTTGGTAGTGTCCAAAAAAGGTAATTTCCCAAGCTCTCTGTGTTGCACTTTTGCAGTCGCCCTGTCCAAGGCCCTTATCACGCAAGCAAAATTTGAAGTTATCCAAGGGTCAATGTGAAGGCAATGCAGGGGCAATCGTGGGGTTTCAATCAGGAGCCATGAGATACTGGGAAGCCATGGGAAGCGTTCTCAGGGAATTTGTGATTGTCATCTGGCTGTCTGATAATGTTTGATGTGAAGTGATCTGCTTTTATTTTTGATGTTTTTAATTTGTCTTTTCTTTTCTACATGGTCATTTTATCTATTCCTCTATTTAATTGTTATTATCTTAGAGTGTACGCCTTGGGCAGGCTTTTATATACTTAATTTTACTGACTTTGTACAGCGCTGTGTATAATTACAGCGCTCTAGAAATAAAGTTTAATAATAATAATAATAATAATAATAATAATAATAGCCATCTTAAACACAATCAGGGTTCATTTCAGGATCATTCTGGGGTTAGGTAAATCCTCTTTCCACCCGAATTTACCTACCCCTGGAATGACCCCCGATTGTGTTTAGGAAGGCTGCTGATTGCCTTTGGTGTCATGTGATAAACTTGAAACCCAATGATTGTCCCTGTATTGCCTTCACATTGCCCTCACATTGACCCTGGGATAACTTCAAATTTAGCTCGTTTGATAAGGGCCCTAGTAATGT
>NW_024825646.1:0-1594 GCF_019175285.1 Sceloporus undulatus
CTAAGATCCAGATACTCAACCACAACCGATCGTTTTTAAATGGACTTGTATTTGCTAGGAGATTGTTATTGTATTGTGTAATATCGCTGAGGTAATGGAGATTTTATTGTATTGTTTGAGCATTGTAGTGTTTTGTATTATATTGTATGCTACTGTGAACCGCTTTGATCAGTTGGAAAAGCGGTATACAAATAAAATTATTATTATTATTATTATTATTATACAACAAAGGATCCATCAAGAAAAAAACCACATCCTTCATATGCAAAGCACCAAACCAATCAAACATAGTAATATACACATCCACCCAAAGGGGATTCCATGTCTAGCCATAATAGTTAGAAACAATCTTTCTTGCAATAATACTGTTAACTATGGAGATTGTTGCACTGCTCTTTAATAGTGGGGTAGAAGTACAATGTTCACTCTAACGGTGGGATCCTATTGCACAGCCTTGTAGCTGGGCAGTAGCTAACCTGTAGTCAATCCGTGCTTCTGCCTCAGCTTTTAATGAATAGCTGTTAGTCACACAGTTAACCCGTTATTGAAGTATGTGCAATAGATCATTCTGGGGTAATTCACATAGGAGGAGATTTAAAGAGGTTTCTCTGCATCCACTCATCCATTCCCAAGGAAGGCAAGCATCTTTCCTCAGGAGGAGGCAATCATTTCATTTGATAGGAGAAAGGGGATTTAAAGAGGTTTCTCTGCACCCCCCTCATGACCAATGAAGGCATGACTGCTTACTTAATCGATGATAGTTGATGAGTAAATGGAATAGTAGTGTGATAAGATCCATAGCGAACCTGTTATCAATTCGCAATTGTGTGGTAATATGAAAAGAATCATTGCTGTTTTGAGTGTTTAAAAAGCTGCAACAGCATCAGAAGGGAAGCTTCATGCGATAACCTCCTATGACATCATTTCCTAGCAAATGTTAAACTCAAAAGAATGGTGTAAAACTGACTAAGAACATTTCTACTTTTGCACCATTCTTTTTGAATCGCTGGGTGCATAGAAAGCTCATCACTTCAACTTCCTGGGGTCTCCAGCGTTCATCATTATATGCCTTCATTAAAAAAAGAACCTCAGGAATGGAAAAGAATGGCATAAGGATTGAAGAATTTATTTCAAAACTCCTCTATAAATGCCTTTTACTTTGCAAAATAGCTAGAAACTCTGCAAAGTACTGTAGCTAGAAAATGGTTGGCAGAAAATGCTAACATTTTTTACTTAACGTAATTTTAGATATACTCAGCTAAGTAGCAGAGGCACTAAGAAACCCTGTTAGTGAATTGCGAAGAGACGCATGACAATACCAGTTCTAATTCCCACATATGCAAGTCCACTTATGAAGAAGTGTGGAGAAACACAGGCAGAATAAAATATTTGGGGCAGCCAATAGGAATCAGGCTGGAAAAAGGTGAGGACTGCTTTTAGGAGTGTATACAAAAGGAGGAGGAGCTAGCGATATTGGCAGAGTGTGTTAGGATCCTCAGGGATGGACAACCAGGAAAGCTGGGAGGAATATTAGAAACTGCCTGAGGAACAGAAATCAAAACAAAAGAAGGAAGACTAACAATGAACCAAAGCG
>NW_024825647.1:0-988 GCF_019175285.1 Sceloporus undulatus
TTTGTGCATGTGTTTGGCTTCAAATTAATTTAAAAGGCTGTGGGTTCATCTGTTTTAATTTGCCATTTTTTGGTATATAGGTTTAGCCCACTTAAATCATTCTTGTTTTAATTTGCAAAGAGATCTTGTGGCACTTGGGAGACTAACTGAAAAAAAGAAGTTGAAGCGTAAACTTTTGTAAACTTTTTCTCCTTCCTCAGATGGACGGAGTCAATAGGTGGCCAGGAATTAATTAATTAATTAATTAATATCCCGCTCTAGCTCCTTCCTGAGCACCCTCTCAGGAGATACAGTCTACAAAAGCTGATGCTACAACTGTTTTTGAAGGCACAAGACCTGTTCCAGCACCTCTTGGGTTTTTGGCACAACTGACCTCTCCTTTTATTTTTCACACTCTCCTTTTTCTACTTCTTTTTCTTGACCAAATTCAGGAGTAATGGGAAAATAAACAAAAACAAAATACAATCCCACATCGTTTTTTTTTAAATCCCCTACCAGAGCAAGGCAATCGAGGGTTGGAAGGCGAGATTCTGAATTTGATGTGAACATTGTTTTCTAGGGGCAGGTAGTACGTGACTCATATAATTCACATGGGGATTATGGTATTACTGGTTGTTCTTTTGTAATAGGAACTCCACAGAACATGGTCTGTGATTGCACAGTTTTCCTCTCTCTCATTCTATACTAATAAATATAACAATGAGAAGTAACAGTCACATAGAGGAAATGATGCAAGAAACAAACAAATGAGTTTCGACAATGATCTCCAAATGATGTAAAATTCCAAAACCCAGCAAAACAAATCATTTGAACCTGTGTCCCTTTCTAGAAATAGATGCAGGAGGTTTAAAGGGAAGTGTGTCTATTTTTGTTTACATATGCAATGCAGATATTCCAAATCTCCAACACAAAGGTTAAGTACTCAAATTTTCCCTTCTATTTGTTACCTAGTTCTGTGTTTATTTTTGTAAGGAATTCACTTGCTATA
>NW_024825647.1:1088-1594 GCF_019175285.1 Sceloporus undulatus
AAACAAACAAATGAGTTTTGACAATGATCTCCAAATGATGTAAAATTGCAAAACCCAGCAAGACAAATCATTTGAACCTGTCTCCCTTTCTAGAAATAGATGCAGGAGGTTTAAAGGGAAGTGTGTCTATTTTTGTTTACATATGCAATGCAGATATTCCAAATCTCCAACACAAAGGTTAAGTACTCAAATTTTCCCTTCTATTTGTTACCTAGTTCTGTGTTTATTTTTGTAAGGAATTCACTTGCTATATTATTTTTTTTCCAGGAGAAAGGTTTTAGGTAAATAAACCTGACTTGTCTTGTAAAATTCATTGCATGGCTCTCACTACAGACAAAGGTCTGTGTCCCATTGTGTCTAACCCCCTTAGTGGCTTCCATCTGAGTGGAACATTGAACCATGTTGGTTTTCATCTTGACAATCCAAGGCATTGAATTTATGGGGGAGAAGAGTGTTCATTAACATGTTTGGAGTGGATTTAATGCTCCCTTGACTCAGAAACCACC
>NW_024825648.1:0-1594 GCF_019175285.1 Sceloporus undulatus
CCTCCCTGAATGATGCATTAATTATAAGCTGTAGAAGAATTTTTATGGCATCACCCCCCTGGATCAGGGGTAGGCAACCTGCGGCCCGTGGGCCGGATGCGGCCCGTCGAGGCCTTGGGACCGGCCCCAGCCCAGTCCTGCCGCCGATTACCGCTGGGGCCTTTGGCGTCTTGCACAAGGGGCATGGTGGGGCAATTGTTTATAGAAGCCTCAGAAACATGCATTTATCTTAACATTTTTTTAAAAATCAGCAAATTTTTTCACGTGTCCTCCATTTTTTATTTAAAAAGTGCCCTCCATTTGAAAATTGTGTCCTACATTTGTCCCAGTTTATTTATTTATTTAATTTTTTAAAAATTATTTAATTATTTATTTTTTGGCTTCGGCCCCCCAGTTGTTTGAGGGACAGCAACCCAGCCCCCGGCTCAAAAGGGTTGCCTACCCCTGCCCTGGATGGTCAACCATGAAGGGCAAGGGGGCAGGTTGTTCTCCTCACAGTTCCAAGGAACTTGTCCACTTCTAGCTTGTTTGTTCTTCCTCACTAACTTTGCTATGTTGGCAACATTCTGATGTTGCTTGGCCAGATGTGTCCCTTTCCGTCTGTAAAATGTTGGAGGGTATGTAATTGTTATGTGTTTTCCTCCATATAACAATCAGTATGCCTCTGAATATTACTTGCTGGGAAAGACAAGGAGTACGGGGAATAGTGGTCATGTCCTGCATCCGGATGGCTATTGTGTAAATCCTAGTCTGGATAGGCTTGGTTTGATGCACCTTGGCTCTTCTTGGATTCTTAGACCTCATGTTTCACATTTGAACGTTTTAATATACAGTGGGTCCTCCCCTTATGTGGGGATCCATTTCGGATCCCTCAGTGTAAGGGGACTTCCATGTGTGCTGGAACCCCATTAGAAGTAACTTACTTCTTCTGGGGCACGCGATGGGCTTTTCCAGCATGGCTTTCAGTGAGGAATGTAGATGGCTTTTAACAGAGTCTGCTATAATTCTAAGTCTATTTCTTTCTTTTGAATTCTGATTTAACCAATTCCCAAAATTCCTGGGGTAGATTACCCTCGTGAGTGTGCTGAATTAAATCTCTAATTGTCAGACTGAATAACTGCATTTGAACATATGAGTAGGGATGTAAAACGACATCAGAATTCTTCTCATACCTGAAGAAGAGCAGGGAATATATTTACTGTTCTCTCTGTGTTATATTATCAGAAAATATGGCCATCCAGCTATTATTGGATGAAGTTCAGCAGCCTCTACCTGCTGTAGCCAATACTGAGAAATGCTGGGAGCTGCAGTCCAACCAGGGATGTAGCTAGGATTTTGGGAAGGGGGGGTCCAGACTAAGTGCCACCATTATAATGGGGCTTGAGTGTGGCGGTGCAGCAGCACACACATGCATTTTTCTAATGGAAGGGGGGGCGGACCCCAAGAACCCCCCCCCCCTTGGCTATGCCCCTGGTCCAACAACATCCAGGTTTTGAAGGATACACATGGTCAGTCAGTCCTGGGTAGTATTTGGATGGGAGACCACCAGGGAATACCAGGCACTGCAGGCAATCTTTCAATTGGCAAAACCACT
>NW_024825649.1:0-1594 GCF_019175285.1 Sceloporus undulatus
CTGCGCGTGGGCACTGCTGCCGGCCACGGCCCAGGCAAGTGCCGTGGGCGGCGCAGCAGCTGCACTGGAGGAGGTGGAGGAGGAGAGGAGAAGGCAGAGGGCGGGGCGGCCATGGAACAGGAGGAGGAGGAGGTGGGTGGCCGGCAAGCCGCATTAGCGGCTGCAGTAATGACCGCATGAGCGCGCCCGGCCCGGAGGCTGGGACCAAAGCCGGGATTTGTGGGGAACCGGGCCGGGGCGGGCCCGGTTCCCCCAAAAGTGGGATTGTCCCAGGGGCCACCAGGTTATGGCATCCCTACCTGCAGCAAAACCTGGAGGGGCATGCTCACCCCCTTCTAATCTCCCCAATGGGAGGAGAGCCACACGAGTGCCAACTCCTTCTGGGATGTCACCCAGTGTGGTCTGCACCCCCTGCAATCCCCTAATGATGCCACTGAGTTGTTTTCAAACTGTGGGACAGGATCTGCAGTGGGGGAGCATGAAAATTGCTTAGGGGGCATGAAATATGGAGGCCCTGATCCCTCCTCCTACTCCACTTCTCAAACTTTTTCTGTCCTGCAGGAGAAGAGAAAGGTGAGGAGGGTGCTAGGAGCAGCTGCTTCTGCTGGGGGAGGGGAGGAGAAGGAGGAGAAGAACAAGGAAGCTTGCTGGATCATGGCCCCAAGCAGGGCCCATCCCAAGCTATTGCTGCTCCTTTCCTCCCTCATCTTCACCCCACATATTACTGGAAATGTTTCTGGTGTATCTGTTGACACCTCCAATGTGTAGTTGTGAAGATGGGATTTGAGGCAAGATTATTGATGTCTTATAAATGTTGGAAGACAACATGTTGAGAGGCAGAGCAAAGGAAGCTGACTCATATGAGGCACGGCTGCTGCTATCATTGAGCCAATTAGGCAGCACTTAAGGTGCAGACCTTGGGGAACACAGTACTGACCTTTGAGGGGCACTTTTAAAAAAAATGGAGCTTAGCATTTTTAAAATCCTTGTAAAATGCAACTGACATTTTTTAATTTTTAATTTTAAGACAAATACTACAACAGTGCTATGGAGTATAATAAATTTATAAATTCAGCTTCAAAAGATATTGAGGGGTTGTTTTGACTTTGTGCTAAGTTGTTCAGCAAAATAAAACAACAACAACAACAAGAGAACAACAACAGGAATTCTAGAAGCTGAAATCCAAAACTAGCCCAGTGGTTCCCAAACTTGGTCCAAGAGATGTTTTGGACAGGTCAAATTGGTTAAGGATTTTGGGAGTTGATGTCCAAAAAACCTAGAGGACCAAAGATTGGGAAACATGGCTGTAGCACATCCAAAACTACTATAGCAAAGTGCTATAGAAATAGGGTTGCCATAAGTCAGGACCTCCAAACCGGGACAAATGTAGGACAACGATTTCAAATGTAGGACACATTTTATAAAAATGGAGGACATGCCAAAAAATTGGTGCTTTTTTTAAAATGTTAATATAAATGCATGTTTCTTAGGCATGATCAAAATGATCATGCCTAAGAAACATGCATTTATATTAACATTTTGTTAATATTTGGGCATTATTCCTAGACAGATGGCAAAAATGGACTTCCTTTTC
>NW_024825650.1:0-747 GCF_019175285.1 Sceloporus undulatus
GACCACATGCCTCCTCTGAGGTTTAGCAGTGGCTGTTCCCTTGGGTGAGACTCTCGGGCTTGCCTGCTCTGTCCCTGAAGTCTGTCCATGCTGCTCTTCTTCATCCTCCTTGATAAGGGAAAGAGCTTCGAATCGATTCTCTAGCTGCAAGCTCCTCGAACAATCCCTTCTTGGCCTACTTCTCTGTGTGACATTCCTCCAGCTGTCTGCCTCCTATGTATGTGAAGTGACCTCCTCCGCTCCAGCAACTTCCTCTGAGTCGTACTCATGCAGGATTGTTAGTTCTGTTGTGTCCAGGAAATCCTCCTGCTCCCTAATATACTGAAGTGTAGCTACTCTGGACTCCAACTGCTGCAGAGGGCTACCAACTTGCACTTGGGGCATGTGAAATTCTCCACTTCTGTAGGCAAGTGTTGCAGGTGACTGCCATGGTTCTGTCAGTGTCCATACTGAAAAGTCTTAGGAAATTACTGGAACAGGACTGTGGGCTTTCTTCTGGGGGAAAAAAATCTTCCTCAAAACACCAACATTAAAGCCCCTGATGTTTCAACAATGTGGGGCAGTGAGCTCAATCAACTCTGCCTCTGCTGTAGATTTCCTTGGATGAAAAAAAAAATGAAATAAAAATACAAATAAGATGTGACTCACTGAAGCCCCATCCCCTCTGCAACAAGCACACTCTCCGTAGAGTTTTTTTTAAAAAATTAAACAGTCACCACTCAAAATGGCTGCCCAGCTACCTCTCTC
>NW_024825650.1:847-1594 GCF_019175285.1 Sceloporus undulatus
GACCACATGCCTCCTCTGAGGTTTAGCAGTGGCTGTTCCCTTGGGTGAGACTCTCGGGCTTGCCTGCTCTGTCCCTGAAGTCTGTCCATGCTGCTCTTCTTCATCCTCCTTGATAAGGGAAAGAGCTTCGAATCGATTCTCTAGCTGCAAGCTCCTCGAACAATCCCTTCTTGGCCTACTTCTCTGTGTGACATTCCTCCAGCTGTCTGCCTCCTATGTATGTGAAGTGACCTCCTCCGCTCCAGCAACTTCCTCTGAGTCGTACTCATGCAGGATTGTTAGTTCTGTTGTGTCCAGGAAATCCTCCTGCTCCCTAATATACTGAAGTGTAGCTACTCTGGACTCCAACTGCTGCAGAGGGCTACCAACTTGCACTTGGGGCATGTGAAATTCTCCACTTCTGTAGGCAAGTGTTGCAGGTGACTGCCATGGTTCTGTCAGTGTCCATACTGAAAAGTCTTAGGAAATTACTGGAACAGGACTGTGGGCTTTCTTCTGGGGGAAAAAAATCTTCCTCAAAACACCAACATTAAAGCCCCTGATGTTTCAACAATGTGGGGCAGTGAGCTCAATCAACTCTGCCTCTGCTGTAGATTTCCTTGGATGAAAAAAAAAATGAAATAAAAATACAAATAAGATGTGACTCACTGAAGCCCCATCCCCTCTGCAACAAGCACACTCTCCGTAGAGTTTTTTTTAAAAAATTAAACAGTCACCACTCAAAATGGCTGCCCAGCTACCTCTCTC
>NW_024825651.1:0-1594 GCF_019175285.1 Sceloporus undulatus
CCCTGGGATACGAATTGATCGCGTTACGAAATTTCCGGGATACGAAAAAGTTAGATTGGAAAAAACTGTTCCGGGATACGAAGGTTTTTTCGGGTTACGAAATTTTTTTCGGCGCGAAATTCAAACGCGCGGCTTTCCAGCGCTAACGGAAAGCCTTTTTCGGGTTGCGAAATGCATCGGGTTACGAACGGGGCGGCGGAACGAATTAATTTCGTAACCCGAGGTAGCACTGTACTTGAAACTACTAGTATTTAAACTACTAACAATATCATTATGGATGAACCACAGAAGATGGTTCTGACAATAGGCAGTTTACAATGGGGTATTTAGAATCCTTATAAAGTGGAAAGCAATAGTGCCTCACTAAACTACAAATTCAAATTTTCTACAGGATGTTGCTATCACAATTAAACTACCCTTGAAAGGGATCTAGGACTCCTAGTAGACCACAAGTTCAACATGGGCCAACAGTGTGATGTGACAGCTAAAAAGGCCAATGTGATTCTAGGCTGCATCAATGTGAATATAGTTTCTAGATCAAGGTAAATAATCATGCCATTCTATTCAGATTTGGTCAGCCCTCACTTAGAATAATCCTGTGTCGAGTTCTGGGCTCCACAATTCAAAAAGGATGTTGACAAGTTGGAATGCTTGGAATGTATATTCCTGCATGGCAGAAGTGGATTGAACTGGATGGCCCTTGTGGTCTATTCCAATTCTATGATTCTATAATGCTAGTGGATTCCGGTTCCTTACCCACAGAGGCCACGTTCTCATAATTCTCCATCATCACATAACTGTACATAAGTCTGTTTCTTAGTTAACACTTTCCATTTGTCCTCGGTGAAATATATCGCCACATCCGCAAAGGTCACCTGCAACAGAAAATAGCCTTCATCCACAGAGTGACTAAGCAAAAGGGGAGGAAAGCACATGGTGCATCCAAATATTATTTGATCACTTTAGAATTCAGTCCAGGAAATAAACTTTAAATGCTGTCAGCAACAAAAAAGCTACTGCCTTTGAGATCCTGTTTGTCTCGAATCTTTTCATTATAATATACAATATAAAACACAATATAATTTAAGCCATGGCTGGGATATTGATGATGGATTAGGATACTGACTATCCAAACATATACAGTACATTTAGCCACCAAAGAATTATGGTGCATTTAGATATTTCTTGCCACATCTAAGAGGCAAACATCATTTTTAATAACAGTTCTGGGGAGTACTCTGGGCTTGAGGGGCACTGGGCCCACCCCATATTCCGATCCAGAGATGTTCTCCCATAGCCCCCAATATTTCACAGATTTGAAAGCAAGACACATGTAGACAAACAACCCAGAAGGCAGTGAAGATGGCCAAAGTTGTTTATGAGGACGATCACACAATCTAGGAAGGGCACAGCAGTTTGCTTTTGCTTCAGCCTCTTGGGAAGGGCCATATACTGTCTCCTTCTTTCCTCTTCTCTCTCCACTTTTGAGTCGATGGGCTGAAAACTCAATTGCACTCAGGAACTGAAGAGAGCTGAGAAAGGGGAAAGTGGGAGGAGGAGAGAGCAACTGGGACATTTTTAAAAGCCCCTGAAA
>NW_024825652.1:0-1594 GCF_019175285.1 Sceloporus undulatus
TGTTTGTAAGCTTTGTGTGTCAATATGTCTGTTTGTGTTTTAAAGTTGTGTTTTCTTATTTTAAAGTTTTAATTGCTAATAGTATAGATCATTATTTTGGGATGTAAATTTGGCTGGAGATTGTGGGTCGTAGTATAGGTTAGGTAGTTCGGGGGCTGGGATTTGTTCTAGATGTGTAGAATAGTTATGGGAATGATAATTTTTGCAATGTGGGGAATGTTGGGGGCAGGTATTGACATAGAGGGCTAGTTTGTGGGAATGGCAATGGTGGCCTTGTTACCTGTGGGGCATAGATTGTGGGAATTGGAGGTGGGGGCTAGGTTTGGAAGAGGGTGATGTTTTAATTTTGGGGTTTTAATGTATTGTTTGGATTGGAGTGGGCAGTTCTGTCTTAAACACTGAATTTCTATGTGTTCTCAATAAATTTCTTTGCTCTTTCAACACACTGGACTCTTTGAGGCACAGAAGTTCTGCATTTGCCCAAACTGACCCTTTCTTCTCTCCTCACCTCCATTCCCAGCCATAAGAACAGCAGAGGCAAACACACACACACACACACACACACACACATATACAAGAAACACAGAGAGAGCCTTCCTTTCCTGCCTTTCCCTCCTGAGTGCAGCTCTGCACTTTGGGCTCCATTGCAGTTTCCTCAAAGGAAGAAAAGAGGGAAGGAAGGGGAGGCCGCTCAACCCGCAGAGCATACCTTCCTTTCCCGCAAAGGCCGCCAGCGGAATAAGCAGCAGCATCTAGGCCCTGGCAATCCCTGTGAATCCTGAGGAGGGGCATCGAGGGGGATGTTGCGGACACCCAAGACTTAAAAGCCTAGGCGAATCCAGCAGCTGCTCAAAGACCAGATGTCAGCTCTGCTAGGGAGTCTGTTAAGGAACGGGGCGGATGGTAAACCAACAAAATCCCCAGACTTTTCCTAGTCTTTAAGCTGAAATAAATACATTCAATGTGGTCCATCTTACGGATAGGTATTCTGAGCAAAGCAAGATTGTCTTATGGACTAAAGCGACATCCCTTTACCTGCTCTCTGACGGAGAACCCAGCTGGTAAGGCCCGATCCCAGGTGGCTGAGCTCTCATCACCCAGCAAGGTCTCCGTGAAACAAGCCAGGTCAGCCTCTTCGTCCAGAAGGAGATCATGGACTATCTGCGATTTATTTTTGACTGACCTGGAGTTACACAAGATCAGGGAAAGTTTCTGTGGTTGGTTTGGTATGCTCTCCAGCTCTTTTGGGATAGCAGGGTGAATGGAAGGGGAGAGGGATATCTGTCAGGGTCCTAATTGCAGCCCCTCTTGCAACACAAAAGGCAGTACTTTGAAAAAGGAACAGCTTTCATTGAAGGAGATATATGCAATAGAAGTGACTTTTTGGACAGGAACGAAAGAAAGTATAGATATATCACTTTTATAACCATATCAATTAACCTGACCCCATTAACCAATAAAGCTAATTAACTGGATAGCCCTTTCAAACAGAGCATTCTCCCGCCCTTTTCTGCGCAATGTCTTCCCATCCGAGATTCTGCCGCGTTTCTAAAGACAATTAAGCTCTCATATGCCTTGGACCACAGAACTCAGC
>NW_024825653.1:0-1594 GCF_019175285.1 Sceloporus undulatus
AGGAGAGTCTGTACTTCACCAGACTGCAAACCCTATTTGAATCCCTTTGCTAGGATTCATTTCATTGGCAAAAAAATAAAAATTATCTATACAAACAAAGCAAATCAATCGAAATAGGAATATTTATTCAGGAGAAAAATGTAAAAGTAACAGATATTGACAGTGATTCTCACTGGAAATACTCCTGGAATTGGGAAACAACTTCTCCTGAGAGAGAATTTCAATTATCTTTCTGTATTACAAATTAAATAAATAAATAAACAAACAAAAAAGTTCATTTGTTCTTTTTTCTATACGTACATGCTGTCCTTGATATATACATACACATTTGCGATTTCCTCTGCCTTTTTCTGATCTTCATGAAAAAGCAAAATACAAGTTGAGCCTTCCTTATCTGAAATGTTTGGACCAGAAGTGTTTGGGATTTTTTAAAATTTTTGGAATACCTGTATGTACATATATGAACATAATGAGATGTGACCTAAGTCTCAACACAAAATGCATTTACATTTCATGGAATCTTATACCCACAGCCTGAAGGCAATTTTATACAATATTTTTTAATAATTTTGTGCATGAAACAAAGTATGTATACACTGAACCATCAGAAAACAGAGGTGTCACTATTTTAGCCACCCATGAAAAATGTTTGGTTTCTTGGAATATTTCAGAATTCTGGAGAAGTGAGACTCAACCGGTGCCTCTCTGGACAGGTATAAGGCAGAAATAGCTAGAAGATCCCCTGGACAAGATCCATTAGCTGAGTATCCAAAGGAAGGCAAGAAAGGCCATCCAACTGGGAACCTTGTCCACTAAGTCTCCAATTTTTGGACACTTCTCCCACTGTTCCACCAATCTGCTCCAAGAACATAAACAGCTTTTTTGCTATCTACATTGGAACGATCATAAGAATGGTCTGAATGCCTGCGTATCCACTAACACATTCAGGGATACTAGCACCTTCAGGGACAGCAGCTCCAGCATCTGAAACACAAGCAAACATCCCATGTAGGGAACAGGAGTTAGAGAGATGATGGCTGGTATTCTGTATTGCAGTTATTGATTTGTAACATAGTTATGAATCTGTAACTGTGCCATTAAGACTATGGGTCCCTGGTCATGGCACTATTGCCATGATCACAAATGCCCTCCCAAACCTACTTTAACAGGCAGAAGACGCACCAAGAGATGGACATCTGTTATGCTGGTGACCAGGGTGCAGGAGGATGACATTTCCAGCCCTTTACCACCAGTAAACACGGCTGCGACAATCAAAAGCAGGATCCCGATCATAATTTGTTATCATAGCCTCACTTGCTGGCAGGAAAGGACTGGAAATGTCATCCTCCTGCGCCATGATAGTCAGCGGAACAGATAATCTCTCAGTGTGGTTCTGCCTCATTAAGTTGGTTTGAGGGATTGAGTCAAGAGACATTTGTCAGTCCTCCAGATCCACAGATTCAACCAACTGGGGTTCGAAAATACTCACAAGCACAAAAATTCCAAAAAGCATACCTTGATTTTGCCGTTTTATATAAGTAATGTCATTTTATTACGGTGTTGTATATAATGGGACTTTAGCATCCATGGATTT
>NW_024825654.1:0-1594 GCF_019175285.1 Sceloporus undulatus
ATATCCCACATTTTAAAGGCTGTCCTTGTGCTATCCATTGTGCTTCAGCTCTATTACAGAGGTGGGAAACTGTGGAAGATACAGGTACTACCTTTGCAACTTGCATATGGGGTGCACTGTCAGTAATAGCTCACCTAGAAGAGATTTAATAATTCTGATGCCATTAATTGCCCAAAATATGACCAGAACAGTTTGCAGTGGTGAGTGGGAGCAAGATGACCCTTTCCCCCATTCTGTCAAAATTCTCTAAGTTATTGGTGGCTTCTAGTGACATATTCAGATCTTTTAGTTCAAGCCAAGTCTCAAGTCTTAAGTCAAGTTTCAAGTCTTTGCACGATACTTGCAATTCAAATCTCAACAGAAAAAACAGAAAAAAGGAGGTGGGATACATTTTTGCAGGTGAACAGCAAACACCTGCAATGGCCTTAAGGTAGATATTGAGGTCTGTTTGGCTGCCTTTCCCACCTGCACATCAGAGGAGACTTCTAAAGCTTTTCAAGTTCATTGCCTACCACAATTGCTGTTGCCCTTTAAGAAACGCATCCTCTGGTCTGGGCGCAAATCTTTCCTGTTACTCAGAGTGAATGAGACCAGAAAGTCAGTCACTAAAATTATACAAGTCACACTTTGCATTGAGTCGAGTCAGTGTGTCATTTATTGCTGAGTCCAAGTCATTGAAGTAACTTGAGTTAGATTTGAGTCTGAGCCAATCAACTCATGACTACATCACTGATGGTTTCCTTTTAAAATAAATCTAAATGTGGAAAGGACCTATTTGTCTGAAATCAGGCTTAAGTCTCTCAGAAGATGCTACTGTGCTTGTAAACATTATCAAATTCAGTCAATGGTTCAAAACACACTGCAGAAATAATCCAGTCTGAGACTGCTTTAACTACCTTGGCTCAATGTTAGGGGATTCTGGGAACTGTAGTTTTGTGAGGCATTTAGCCTTCTATGTCTGGTGCTACAATAAACTACAATTCCCAGGGTTCCCTAGCACTGACCCAGGGCAGTTAAATCAGCCTCATAATGGATTATTTCTGCAGTATGTTTTGGATCTCTATGGCAAAGCACTTGTGGACATTTGTGATTCATACTTAAATCATTCAGGACAAAACTGGACAGTGTTCCAAATTGCTGAATCTTTTGGTTTGGGACCACACCTAATTTCCCACAACACTGTTTCTATCTTTCCCTAGTTCTGTCTCACCATGAGCATTTGCATGTTCACAGATCAATCAGAAAGAGCTATTAATATTGTCATAGGCATAATCACATCAGTATGGTTTTGGGGAGGTATTTTAGCAATGTGCAGATGCACACTACCCAAAAAGAATATTGATGCAATCGATGTTAATATTATATCAAAATTGTTTATATATCTATATAGATATATATATATATATATAGAGAGAGAGAGAGAGTGAGTTAACTTAACACAAACATAATGCTAAAGTGAGAAACACAGAAACAAATCAAAGGACATGCTGTGCACATAACAATCTAATGACCCAACAGAGAAAATCTGATTTGGCTATGTAATGATGTACCCAAATCCAGACTACAGTGAAGATAATGCCTTACTCAAAATTAT
>NW_024825655.1:0-1594 GCF_019175285.1 Sceloporus undulatus
TGAAAAGAACCATAAGAAAGGAGAGCAAGGGTCTTGAACCTGCCTATCCATGTCACGCACCTTGATTGAACAAACTATTATTTAGAATAACTGCAATTTATCCTGGCTCACTGTTAACATGAAAATAAGGCCAGTGAATAACTCACATATTAAGCTTTAGGTTTTCTTTAATAAGCCAAAGGAATTGTTCAACACATTTCACTTCTCTATAGTCTGCAGTGTCAGCAATGGCTTCATAAATGTTGATAAGGAAACAGCTATGTAAATGAGGTGACAGCAGTGCAATTGCATTTGGATAACTGCTTTTATTAAATTACCCGAATTCCTTTCTGTCTTCCATTCAAATAGGTACAATCATCAACTGCTGAGAGAACAATCCAAGAAAATGTGATTGCTGTGAAGCTGGCTTAAGTTAACTTCACTCCCACTTATTCAAATGTGTACATACCTGCTCTCTCCTTCAGAAGCAGAACCAGTGTGTTTCATGCTTGGTTTAATTCCCAGCTATTGTGTTGAACCCTGCCCTACCATTAGGCAGAATGAGATGGCCATCTCAGATAATATGTTTCAAGTATAATGAAAGGGCAGCAAATATATTTTATTTGCACTGTCAGGCGACTGAAGAGGTGTTTGTAGGATTTGCTCCCTCGGGTGCCGTAATCATTTGGCTGGCATAAGGTACCATGTACCATGACTTGGGTGAATGGTGTGAGCACCATTTGTTCTGCCTCAGCCAGCAAAATGTTTTGGGCTGGCTCTGTCTGCATATGTAATTTCTACAGTTTTCATTTTATTAATGTCTTTTATTGAGCTGGGACAAAGACACTGGGGTCAGACACTGTTACTTGGGTTTCATGAGGGCCACAACTTTAATGTACAATAAAGAGGTCATAAATCAATCATAAAATTGCCATAAATCAATAATAATTCTATCATAAATCAATCATAATGCAGTCAGAGATTACCTTTCTTGAAGAGGTCCTGTGAAGCATTGTAATTCTGGTTGGAGCAATGTAAAGGACATTCAGATGTCTTTTTTTTTTAGCAGAATGATGTGAATGACCTCACTCACGCATTCCAGGTTTGTTATTCACATATATGGATCTGCATCTATGCACAGCTCTGGGAGTTCAGTTACTCATACATGCCAGCACTTTAATAAACATGGAGTCAACAATGCAAATGTATTCAAAATGTATTCAAGGAATGCAGAGTTTAATCCTGAATTATTCTGGGTCTATTTGCATTGGTTATTAAGTGGGGGTTTTTGGCAGCCCCTCCCCAAACTGAATTGGGTGCCTTCGGTCTGCATGTGGACAATGGAGATTCAACTCGGATTCATCCTGGATTATTTTCACCATTTGAATAGCCCCGAGGAGTTCTCTGGGGGTTATTCAGACGGTGAAAATAATCCAGATAGAATGTGGATTGAACCTTTGTTGTTCACATGCATTTCAAATGCATTTGATTAAATTGGAGGTGGGGCCGCTAAAAACCCCACTTAACCTGGGATAATCAACCTTGTTCCCCTCCCTCCCACACATTTCCCTAAAAGATTTGCATTGTTGATTTTGTGAATAACCAATGTGAATAG
>NW_024825656.1:0-1594 GCF_019175285.1 Sceloporus undulatus
CTTTTGCAGTGGTCACAGGTGGTCAGACTTCATCCTCTGTTCCCTTATCTGTTGGAGTGCCCCAGGGCTCTGTTCTGGGTCCCCTTCTGTTTTCTCTCTACACACTGTGCTTAGGCAAACTCATTAGCTCTTTTGGTTTTTCCTACCACCTGTACGCCGATGACACCCAGTTGTATCTTTCCAGCCCTGACCTTTCTCCAAGGCTTGAACAGCACGTTTTGTCTTGTCTCACAGCTGTCTCGCAGTGGATGCGCCATTGGCATTTGAAGCTCAACATGTCCAAGACGGAGCTTCTTGTCTTTCCTCCTAAGTCCACCCTTCAACACTCCTTTTCTGTCTCTGTGGACAACATTTCTATTCTACCAGTCCAGCAAGCCCACAGTATTGGTTTTATCTTTGATTCTTCTCTGTCGTGTATCCCCCAGATCCAGACCACAGCCAAGGTAGATTCTTTTTATACAATAGTGCCAAAATCCAACCATATCTCTCTGCATCTACTGCCAAGATCCTGGTCCATGCCCTAGTAGTCTCATGACTTGATTACTGTAACATCCTCCTGGCTGGGCTTCCTCTTTCCCACCTCCGTCCTTTAATTTCTGTCCAGCATTCAGCTGCACGCATTATCACATCCGCCCACCGCTCTGACCATGTCTCTCCTTTGTTGGCATCCCTTCACTGGCTCCCTCTCCCTTTCCGTATCCAGTATACGCTCCTGCTGTTGACGTTTAAAGCCCTCCATGGGTTGGCCCCTCCTTACTTATCAGACCTTCTTTCTCCTCACTTTCCCACTCGGGCCCTCTGTTCTGGTAGTCAAGGTCTGCTGTCCCAGCCCAGGATTTCCTCTGCCCCATCTTGGATTCGCCCCTTTTCACTTGCTGCCCCTCACTCCTGGAACCTTCTACCCCCGCGAGCAAGGGCCATCACTTCTTTAACCAGCTTCAAAATGGAGTTGAAGACCATCCTGTTCAGAGAAGCATTCCCAGGCATTGCATGATTGTCACTTGCTATTTGATGTTCTTTTGTTGCCTGTCTTATTGAATCATTTCCTGTATTGCTATGTATTTTATATGTATTATCCTACTATTTCTTAGATTGTACGCCATAGGCAGGTTTACTCTTTTATATTTATTGTTTTTATGTACAGCGCTGTGCAAATCTACAGCGCTATATAAATAAAGAATAATAATAATAATAATAATAATAATAATAATAATAATAATAAAGTGGTACCTATCTACTTGCATTTGCATGCTTTTGTACTGCTAGGTTGACAGTAGCTGGGACTCATAACAGGCGCTCACCCCATCATGCGGCATCCTGGCCTCAAATTGCCAACCTGCTGATCTTGCAGTCAACAGTCAGTGTCTTAACAATTTGAGCCACCGCTACTCAGATGTAAATCCCCCTATTGCAATGGCACTTACTTCTATAGGAACCAAAGCTCAGAGAGGGGGTTTCTCTAGCTACAGTAAGTGGGAATCCTCTGGGGCTGAGAGAGTGTGGATCCCCCAAGGCTAACTTATTCCAGGGTTTCTTGGCAAAGGATCCACCGAGGGGCTTGCCATCACCATCCTCCAAGGCTAATTTATCCCAG
>NW_024825657.1:0-1593 GCF_019175285.1 Sceloporus undulatus
TTTTTGTACATACAGCGCCAATCATGAAGAACAAAGTTGTGTAACTATGAAGCCTAGGAAATTTATTTTAGCTCAATTAAATGACTGAGTTACAAGCAGCCTGGGATACTGTCTCAATTGTTTACGGAGGTGAGAAGGCAAAGAACTGCATAGGCAGATTCTTCTATTAACTATATTGTATTAGATAAATTAAACATGCACATAAACAGGATTCACACTCACACATACATGCACAAATGGGACTAAGGCCCAAAGGAATTGAATGAAACAAAAATAGAACTTCTAATGGAAAATTCTACCCCTGAAGGTTGTTGCTCCTCTTGAGGGATCCAATGAGACTCAGTCACTCCCAGCATAGGTTGGTGAGGGACTGAGGGAACTAGCAAAGGAAAAACTGGTAGAATGCCCCCTCAGCAATCCAGACTAGCCCACTGAGCAGAGAAAGTTGGGAGTATACTTAAATAGAGAATTTCTAGCCTGGGGCAAAGTCCAGCTATTTCGCTGGCCAATAGTCCAAATTGTATGAGGTAACCCTTTTGGGTGGAGGCTTCCAAGGTGGGAATTACCATTCAGCTCTGAGGTGCATCCTTTGCTTCTGATGGAATCAGAAGCAAAGGATGCGCCTCAGCACATCGCCAGGCGATGGAATGGGGCTGTTTTGAGGACACTTCGGTGTGCTGTAAAATCCATTTCTTCTTGGTCGCCCGCGGCCCTGAGCATTCCCTACTGGTGCCCAGAACGTTTTAAAAAATGTGTGTGATAAGGTACCTGGTCTACCATTTTTTTTAAAAAAAATTGGTATTTGTTGTATAGGTTTGACAGCCTGCCAGGTGTTACTGGAGTTACAGGCCATCAATGATTTGGATTCTGTCCAAAAATCTAGGAATCAGTGTGGTATCATCCAATGATATTTATTATTTATGTTTCTTAAAATATTCATACCCCAACCTATATGAAAGATCTCAAGCTAGCTTACAAAAAAATCATTAAAACAAGTTACAGAATTTAAAACAATATATTAATTAAACAAATTAAAACATATTAAGTTGCAGTAATAACTTCAAAACAGATTTAAAAGAGTTTTTAAAAAATAAACTATGGCGCGTTACAGACCATCTAAAAGCGGCGGTCTGCCGGCGCTGCCAGTTGCTCCACAAGGAAGCCGCAGCAGCCAAACCGTGCGGCTCCCTCACACAGCAAAAAGAAGCCCCAAAATGGCACTTCTTTTTGCTCCCTGGAAGTGATGCCGCAAAGCGCTAGTTGCGCACTCACAGCGTCACTTCCGGGTTGCGAAGTCCGGACGCTACGCGTCCACGACGTCAAGATGGCGGTGCCCATGTGGACGGGCGCTGCCATTTTGTACAGACCCAGTCCGTACTAGGGTTGAGGGGCGTCTAATACTCCCCTTCCTAACCCTAACACGCACTTTTGGTGCGTGTGTAACGCGCCTATGGATACCATATTTAGAATGAATTAATGAGTCCCAAAGGCTTTGATAAACAGTCAAGTTTTGAGAAGAAACTCTCCCACATCCCAACATAGTATTATGATCTCACTGGTGGAACATGGAGGAGTCCCCCACAGCAGATCTTA
>NW_024825658.1:0-1593 GCF_019175285.1 Sceloporus undulatus
AGGAAGAATGGCTGCCTACATGAATATCTCTTCATACTATTGTAACTGTGGATAACAACAATATGCTTTCAGAATGTAGATCTGTGACTCTAACATCATCTCACAAACACACACATACAATACACATTAATTATCCTGTATGATTTTAAAAACTTTTGCCTGCTGAAGAAACCAGTGGAGCTTTGAAAGCTTGCAGTACGTATTTTGTGCATTTTGGTTGGCTTAAAAATGGTATCATTGTTTTCTGGATTATTGAAGTTATTGTACACTTAAATAAGGACACACAAAGAATAGGGGATAGCGGTGGGAATAGAGGAGAAGGCATTAAGACTGGTAGATTGTGGCTGCTTCTCTCTCCTTCATAGTCCAGAGCATTGGCAGTTGGAGCACTGAGGGAGGAATTCTTACCAGCCATTGGGGTCATGGCATAATGAACCTTACTACCTTTCTCTGAATGAGGGAACTATCAGGAGATGGCCATGTAGCGGGAGTTTCAGGAATTATTGTCTAATAAGAACTTCCAAAATGTAGCTACATATCCAGTGGCATCACTAGGGTTGGCATCACTCAGTGCGGTAACTTGTGATGTCACTCCTCCATTGACCCCCTCCCATACCACACTGTATAGAATCCTTAATAATGTATTTTGTACTAATGTTATTCATAAATTGTAATTTCCATATATCACTGAATGAAATTGTAATAGTTGTGACATAAAACAGCTATCAACATTAAAATTATACCTTTACATTATAATTTCATACACACAGGCTAATTCTATTTACAGATACGTAGTTCCATGTTGTTAAACTGAAAATTTGGTAGGATTTGATATTTATAAAGAAAATTTAAAAAGAATTTTTAAAATTATAAATTATCTTTTTTAAAAAAAACAAAATTTTAATTAAAAAAATCCCTGTGGCCTCTTGTTTCTCTTCCTACTGAGTGTTGCTTCAGTTACACCATCTCTTCTATGTTTTAAAGGGATGCAGGTGAACATCATAAGCCAAAAGGCAGATATTTGGGGAGCAGTGGTGTCACCTCCTTTTGGGTGTCACCTGGTGTGGTCCGCACCCCCCCTCTTGTGGACACCCCGCCAAGGTCTATTTATAAAAATGAAACATAGTGTGAAAAAGCATCCAAATACTGTATGTTTTAGCTTGACTGACACTTGTTTTAATTTGATTAATTCTTTTTTTCCCAACAGGGTAATGCAGGTGCTCCTGGTATACCTGGCGTGATGGGGAATTCGGGTAAACCTGTAAGATAGTTTCTGTCTCAATTTCTCTCTTTTTTTTAAAAAAAACCCCAACCCTAACATGTTTAATTTTTGGAGCAGAATCAAGTTTTTGAGCATGTTCTGTTCTTGTAATCCTGTCTCCAGGGAGAACAAGGACCCCAGGGTGGAGAAGGACCAATTGGACCCAGAGGTCCACCTGTAAGTTTCTTTGTTGTTCATTTAGTTGCTTATCTGGATTTTCAGATACAAGCCTTGGATGGAGAAAACAATGTCTCTTCAAATAGTATTTGTGTTGCTTGTTTGTTCGGTAAATTTCTGTAGCAGTTTCTTTCAGCCTTGAATAAATTATGCAT
>NW_024825659.1:0-1593 GCF_019175285.1 Sceloporus undulatus
CTAATTGTTTAGCAACTGAATGTTAGGTCCAGGTGTTTCATATTTTTACAGCTTTATATGTTCAGAATCCCTGGTAAGTATTTATACAACATGTTGCACTGTAAAATTCCTCTGGAGTTTTAAAATGAGGTACTGTATATTGCGCGTGTGTGAGTGTGTGCGCCTTTAAATCATTTTCAATTTTGGGCAAACCTAAAGCAAAACTTCATTTTTGTCATCACAGGGTTTCTTGGCAAGTTTCTTCAGCATCTTATTTATTCCCTGCCTTGAGAAATCTGTGGGGAGGGAGGATGTGTGTGTTGGTGGGGCATCTGATGATTTTGAATACTTTTAGGATAAAACCATTTGTGGAATGGGTTGGAATGAACAACGTGACCTTGGCTTAATCTGTACAGATGTGAATGTTAACACTGACTTCTGCTGAATTCATTGTGTGCTTTGTAAGGAACACTTATGTACGTCTCCTTCTGCCTTTTTTAGTCTTCTCATGGAAGAAGAATTCAGATTTTAGGAAAGCTATTAAACTTTTTAAAAAGTAGAAATGGGATACTTTCCCCTCCCATTCCCACATAATATTAATAGAGCACATCCAGGCAAAAATCAGATGGCCTGTTTAAGTGCATTGCCCTTGTACTATTGCAGGTTGGAAGGGCCATGGTTCAGTAATAAGTTATAAGCTTGGATTGCAAAAGCTGTCTAGCTTGAACCCTGACACAGCAAGTTAAAATGGTGAAAAAAGTATTTTCAATTGTGACCTACACCTATGGAGTACTTTCCCCATGTGGGCTTTGTTGCTCCCCAAACTGTCATCTTTTGGGTGCCAGATAAAGAAATTTCTTTACTTATTCTCTGACCATGGATGTGGTCAGATAATGTTTAAATATATAGTCTTAGGTAAATTGGCAATCCCTTTAATTTATTGTATGTGAGAGTTGCTACATTATATTGTATAATGGACAGAAATTTATTATTCTGAACTGGAGCAAACCCATTGGAATTCAATCATGGATTAACTCGGTCTACTCTAGGATTCAGGCCAGATTTTTTTTTTTTGATGTTTTATCTGTAAAAGGCCTCTAAAATAGGCATCCAATATATACAGCAGTATCAATAGTAATACAACACCTTGGACAGCCACTGCCAGTGAGCATGGTTTGATAAAGCAGCTTCCTATGTGTGGGCGGGACTACCCCGCCCCTAGGCGCCGCCCCTGGGACTGGCTCCATGAATGCCACCAAAATTAGTTTTAAACACTCCAGAAGTCCAGTATTCAGGCTCACAGTCTTTATTTATTATCACTCGGTGGTTACACAATTACCAAGCCGACTTCCCAGTTACTTCACTGGTGATAGTAGCAGAAAATAAAGTCTCCAAAAAAATGGTTGTAACATAGCCTAGTTGCTTCACTGGCTCCGTTAGGACTCCTTCCTTCCTTCCAGGGCGTCCTTAGCTCTAGGGCTCTTCTTTACAGGGTGTGTGAGCGGGAAGGACAATACTCCTCTCCTGGGTTCCTTGCTCTTTCCCTTGTAGAATGTCTTGGCGGGGCTGCTCCTGCTCGGCGTCTTTCTCTCAGCTCCCACCACGGCTCCTCGC
>NW_024825660.1:0-1593 GCF_019175285.1 Sceloporus undulatus
GTGCTTCTGTACTTGGTATCACCCAGTGTGGGGTGGGGCAGGGTGGGACTTCTAGAGGTGGGATTTTGGGTGGGTTTTCCAGCTATGTGTGGCTCACTAGAGCAAATGGAATAATGTGTGTGTGTGTGGGGGGGGAGAAGCTTGCACATATACTATAGCTCCCAGAGTGTGGACCAGAGCAGTGTGCATGGGGTATGTGGAGTGGTTCATTCATTTCTGCACCAGAGCAGTGCACGCAGGGGGCAGGGGGCTGCATAATGTGGTGCAGCACAGTCATATGCACATGGAGTGGTGTGCGCAGATGGCACATGGGATAGTGTGGTAGGGCTGACTGGGTGTCATTCCTCTTGTGAGGTGTCACCCGGTGAAGCCCGTACCCCCCCCCATGACACTACTGTAACTATCCATCCTGAAACCCTAGTTTTGCATCCCCTTAAAGAAGCAAATTGGTAACCCACATTTCTATCCATGTTAAAAGAAGATATTTTGTGGAAAAATGAGATGAATATAATTGGCACTGTGTTGAGAGAAAAAGATGTGAGACCTTACCACCCCTTTGAACAAATTAGGACAAAATCACAGGACATTTCATTACACCACAAGGGTGCAACCTTACACACAATCAAATGAAAGTAAGGTCCATTAAATAAAGTGAATCTTCTGTCTGACAAAAATACACAAGACTGCAAAACATCCTAGGAGGAATATATCCTCATACAAAAAAGCCTCAACTATCCAAGGATGTTCAAACACTAGTCACAGAGTGGTTCTCTGGTTGACTTCTTAACATGATTTAGGGCCAAATTACTTATTTAAGCAATTAATACCTCACATTTAAGCATACTCATGGCAACTGGCAAAATGACTATTGCAAAATCTGGTAAACCACCTTAACTCAAACTGATAGTTCCTCTGGAGGGAGCCCTGGTGGCGCAGTGGTTAAATGCCTGTACTGCAGCCATTCACTCAAAACCACAAAGTTGGGAGTTCAAGACCAGCAAAAGGGCCCAAGCTCGACTCAGGCTTGCATCCTTCCGAGGTCGCTAAAATGAGTACCCAGACTTTTGGGGGCAAATTAGCTTACTTGCTAATTAGCTTACTTGCTGTTCACCGCTATGATCTTTGGAATAGCGGTATATAAATAAAAACAAATTATTATTATTTCAGACACTGATCCATATGTGCAAAATCAGTATTTAGCTAGAAAATAAGTCCACAAGTACATTTAGTTCCAAAATGAGGCAGGAATGCAGAAAAATATTGGCTCTGGTGAACTTTTCACTCCATGCTTTTTTCAGCCATTCTGTTAGGTTATGATGGAAACTGGTATCTTACTATTTATGACAAATGAAAGAGCATTACTTTGCAGTGATCTCTTTCATTCTCACCTCCCTCAGTTCCAGAACAGTCAGAATGTTCTATGCACTCTCATGTAATTTTCCTATTTAACCAACATAAGCAAAGAAACAGAAACAAAGTCAGCTTAGACATGGAGGAACATAAGGAAATGCAGCAGTGGTCATGTGTAAATAATTGATTATATAATTTATAATACTGTTTCCTGCTGGCTGGGGTGTGTTTGTCTGGGATTTG
>NW_024825661.1:0-1593 GCF_019175285.1 Sceloporus undulatus
CAAATTGTCTACCTCTTCTACTTCTAGCACACAGTGCGAGGCATATACTATATAGGAAAGACAGCCCTTCAAATCATGACTTTGCTGACAGTGCTTCTCAAGCTACCTGATGACAAGGACTGGCAATTATTCTTTTCCAGTGTGTTATGGACCAGCATTAAATTTGTACCCACTGAGTACAATGGTTTCTTTCTTTCCTGGTAACTTGACAGGAACCAACAGAGAATTGCTGAGGGGCCAGCACCAGTCTGGTGACCATCGCTGTGAGCAGCCTTAACATTTTCAGTATCATTGCCCGCAACCTATAAAATGTTCCATCCCATATGTATGCACCACAGTGATCTAACCGAGATATTGACAAGTTCTGTAGCTGTTGGATGAATCTAGCCTGGCCCCAAGTGCTTTGAATCACAGAATCCACTTAGGCTTCCAGAAACAGAGATGGATTTAGAAGTACACCCAAGCTATGGGCCTGCTCTCCCTCCCCTCTATGAGCTTCCTGATGAGTGAGTTGCACCTTGTGGCTGTAATACTTTCCATATATCAAGTACTGAACTGGTTTCTTTCCTCATTTAGTTGTCAAACAAGTGAGTTACTTAATAACCAATGAAATTGTCTTCTGACTTCTTCCACACCCAAGGAATTTTATTATAGGGGTAGACTGAGGAGTATGCTGAGTACCTCCTTCTTCATGGACAATACATCACTAATCATGGCAGGCTGCTTACCCAATTCTCAGATCAGGAACCTCCAGAACACAGTGTCTGTGCCTTATTTGCTTTTAGCTCACTTTATTACCTGTCATCCAGCCAATTGTATCAGGCATCTGTCCAGCATTTGCATAGCTCAAACTGACTCCAAGAAGAAACACTGATGACTCTCCAGCCCTAAACTCCTCATTTTCTCACCCAGGGAATTCACACAGATATTACATAGTATGCTGGTCAAAATGGCACCCTTTAGCTTAATACTTATATAGGAGCAGAAATATATAGGAGCAGGAATTCCCTGTCCCTGGCGCCACTCTCTGGAACCTTTCTTTGTAGGTAAAAGATCAATCATAACATCATGCATCATCTACCCATTCTGCACAGGTAAGGAAACATTGGTCACCAATCCACTTTTACATGAAACTCACATGGGGTCTTTATAAATGCTTAAACTGCCCAAACAAGAGATCTGCAGATCAGCAGCTTGCCTACATGGGCCCAGTGGAGCCTTATCTGAAACTCAACACATTTTGGAGAACTGAACTGAAGCATGCCCCCTTTCAATCTTACCCTGTGAAATGTCATATTTGTGATCTTCTTCCATGATCCACCTTGATTTTACTCCGCATCCAGAATCTGAGGGACCCTTCTCTGTCTCAGGGAAGTCAGTGGCCGCTTCCAGAAACATTTCCTGTGCCACAAGATCAGCAAAGATTGCAGAGAGAATGGTTAGAATGGGAATGGTGAAGGAGAAGGGCTAAGGTCTTCCTTCCTTTGATGACTGCCAGGCAATTTAAGGCAATGAATGGATGGGATGAGATTTAAAGCTATAAGGATGAAAGGCTCTTCTCACCTGCTGCTTTTGCTGCTGCCTCTGCTCCTC
>NW_024825662.1:0-1593 GCF_019175285.1 Sceloporus undulatus
CTTATCACACGTGAAACAGGAGCTCCAATTCAAAGCGAGGGGGGAGCAGAGTCACTTCGGTTCCAAGGCAATTCACTTGATGTATTATACCTGAGGAACAAAATTGTGGGGCTCTGGACGCTGTCATCCTTCCCTGCCCCCTCCTTAGCTGTCATCCTTCATCAGGGTGAAGGAGGCAGGGGATGATGGGACAGGTGCCAGGGTGGCAGAGGGGGTGAGATCGGGGTGAAGGAGCAGGCAGGGAATGATGGGACAGGTCGCATGGGGTCAATGGGGGCGGGATTGGGGTGAAGGAGCAGGCAGGGGATGATGGGACAGGTCACAGGGGGTCACTGGGGGAGAGATTGGGGTGAAGGAGCAGGCAGGGGATGATGGGACAGGTGGCAGGGGGGTCACTGGGGGTGAGATCAGGGTGATCTTCCACACCAGACCAATTCAAAATGAAATCAAAGTGGGCATGGAAACAATTTTTGTGAATTCGCTTGTTACCGAATTCACAAAAATGAGGAGTCACTCCGCATTGACTGTGGATCCGCCTCAGAACGACCCCCCCATAGAAAGCAATCATGTCTGATAATACATCACGTTATAACGTGAATACGCATGGCTGGACCCGCAGTGACTCTGGATCTGAGCTGCAAAACCCCTCGTGTGATAAGGCCCAGAGCTACTGTACAAAGTTCTGAAGTGTAAGAAACAACCGAACTGTAAGGAACCTCTTTAGTTTTGCCAAATTTTGAGGAGCGGTGAAAAGAAACAAAAGAGAAGAAGCCATTGACATTAGTAAAATAAAGAAAATTTATTTCTTCAACATGCTATAGCAGCGCATCTAGAAAAAAACACTTAAAAACCTGCCTTTATAAAAGCATTTTAAAATCTATAGGTATTAAATTTGACACAATATGTTTACAGGAATATATATTTTCTTTTTTTATTCTTCTGTTTTCTGCCTAAGAAATATATTTATCACTGGTCCTTGCCTAAGAAAATCCTATGAAATTAATGGGATCACCATAAGTCAACAGGCAATTTTAAGGCTGCCTTGGAATGATAGAAAAATCTCTTTCTTTGGATAGTCTTAAACATAGGCTGGATAGCCATCTGTTGGGGTGTGCTTTGATTATGTATTCCTGCATGGGACGGGGCTGGACTGGATGGCCTTTCTGCTCTTTTCCAACTATGTGATTCTATGATTGATTCTAAGGCACATAACACATACACACCTCATAAATGACAGCATTGACATTAAATATACCATCATATGAGATCATTTGCTCAGTGATCTTTAGTTCCTCAAACTTCCATTCACCATTGGTCAAATAATTTTTGTGACTTTCTTGATTTGCCATCTTGGAAGTTTTAGCACTCTTCAGTAATAGTTGGTCCTCTAGAGATAATAGAAGACAAATGACAGTGAGCTGCCTCTTCAAAATAATGCAGAAATACAGACAGAATGTTTGCCTCTTCAAGACAATATGGTCAAAGTGTGCTTCTATCCAGATGACTCTCTTAATTGCAATCAAAAGGCACTCTGCAGTCATTCTGATTTTTTTTCCTTAATGAATTTTATTTGGCAAGAAAAGCAAAACAAAA
>NW_024825663.1:0-606 GCF_019175285.1 Sceloporus undulatus
CAAGTTGCGTTTAGAGAAATCACATTGTTCATGTTTGGATGTCACAGAGATCTGTTTAAGTCCATAGAAGGAATGACCCATCTCTTCTTCCAAGGTATGAAAAAGCAGGAGTGGAGATGGGAAACTGCATGTGTGAGCATAAAGCTTTTGTTCTTAATATTGGAAAGGTCGTATGTCTTTATATAAACCAAGGTGTGCATAGACATCTAAAGGGAGGGCTTCCTCACAGTCCCACCATCCTCACAGACATGGTTTGTAAGGATTCGGGAGAGAGCCTTATCTGTGGCTGCTCCCAATAGATAGGACTTGGCTCCACAGAAAGTCTGGTTGGCTCCTTCCCTCCTGTCTTTCTTCTGGCAGATGGAGGCATTTCTATTTGGACAGGCTTTGGGATTTTAACTATGGAGCTGCAGTGTGTGACATGGCATGCTCTCTCTCTGTAGATATATACTGCATATATAAAAACTGTTTTAAATACATTTTTGTTTTCAGTGTTTTAGTCATGTTTTCAATGCTGACGCTTAATTTCTTTATAGCTTTTGTAAATTAATGTTTTAGTTGAATATTTTAAAAAATGATTGTAAGCCACCTTGTATCCCATTTTGG
>NW_024825663.1:706-1593 GCF_019175285.1 Sceloporus undulatus
TTTGGGCAGGCTTTGGGATTTTAACTATGGACCTGCAGTGTGTGACATGGTATGCTCTCTCTCTGTAGATATATACTGCATATATAAAAACTGTTTTAAATACATTTTTGTTTTCAGTGTTTTAGTCATTTTTTCAATGCTGACGCTTAATTTCTTTATAGCTTTTGTAAATTAATGTTTTAGTTGAATATTTTAAAAATGATTGTAAGCCACCTTGTATCCCATTTTGGGAGAAAGGCAGGAATGTAAGTGCAATAAACATATTAAAGAAAGAAACTGTGGCTCATTCATGTAATGGGTTGAATTCTGTGTAAACCAGCTCACTCTCTGATCTACAAAAGTTATCATGTGTGATGTCCTTATCGAGGATGTTACTTCTCATTACAGACGAGTAAAATCTCCCACGTTTGGGGGAGAGGGCAGTGGGCATGTTGGCCATTTTCCAATGGATGCAGACATGCACTTAATGACTTGTGTGTCTGTGAGGGAGGGATAAGTCTTAGACTGTCAGGAACGTAGTTTCTTTTTTTCTCATACAGAAGGAAAATATGGAGGGAGAGAAAGAGAGAAAGAGAGAAAGTGAAGAGGAAGATTAATAGAGAGAAAAGCCATGTGGATAGAAAGAGAAAAATCAGCGAGGAAGAAAAATTGTGAGAGAAACAGATCCTCGCACACAAAGAAGCAAAACAGCAAAGGGATGAGGTGTGTGATGACATGTATGTGCCCATGAAACCACTATGTGTGTTGTGATCAGTGGTGTGACACTGAAAGTCAGGCCTTTGCTTAGATGTTCGAGTAACTGTTTGTATACGATGTGAAAAGGGCTGATGTGAAAGTGTAAAGGCAGGATTACTGCTGAACATAAAGAAAACAAAAATAGCGAACAT
>NW_024825664.1:0-1593 GCF_019175285.1 Sceloporus undulatus
GAGAGAGGAGGAAGAGGAGGAAGAAAACCAGGAGGAGAGGAAGAGGAGGAAAAGGAGGAGAAGAGGAAGAAAAGAGGAGGAGGAAAAACAGGGGGAGATGAAGAGAAGGAGAAAGATGACGAGGAAAACGAGGAAGAGGAGGAGGAAGAGGAGGAGGAAGAGGAGGAAGCGAAAGCGGAGGGGGCCTGAGGGAGCTCCCCTTGCCCGGGGATGGCCGACGAGAGGGAGGGCAGGGAAACGGGGTCAGTCCATCCTGGCCAGCCTTACCTGCGCTGCCTTGCCTTGCCTTGCCTTGCCCTAACTGGTGGCGGGGGGCTTGCCTGGCTCTGGGAGGAGGAGAGCAGAGGGAGGCAAAAGGAGAGAGCAGGGCAGGCAGGCTGAGGGGCCACTTGCTCCCCCTGCGGAGCTCCCCCTTCCCAGGACAGAGAGCGAGCGAGGGAGAGCCGCCTTCCTCCTCCTCCTCCTCCTCCTCCTCCTCCTCCTCGCTCTCTCTCAGCTTGCCTTGGCTCTGCTTTCCGCAGCTCCCGAGCGCGGCGCTGATTGGCTCCCGGCGCCTGTCAGTTCCAGCCTGGGAGGCCCGCCTCCTCCTCCTCCTCCTCCTCCTCGCACCTCTTCCTCACTCTCCCCCTTTGCCTTCCTTATTTCCACCCTGGCGGCCAAAGCGGCGTCCAACCGGATTAATTCTGCAGTGCAGACGCGGCCTTAAGTCCTTCTCCCTCCCCTTTTGCCAGGGTAAGCAGCTACACCTCAACTGGTATCCCCACTGGAGAAATAACCCGCTTTGGCATCGCTTTAACTGGCCTGTGGAATTCTGGGAGTTAGAGTTCTTCCTTGGGCTCAAAGCTTAAGACACGTTGAAATTCCTCCTGGACAGAAGAGGTTTGTGTGTGTGTGTGTGTGTGTGTGTGTGTACATACAGGTTTGTAGGGGGTGACAGGTACAGTCAGCCCTCCTTATCCACAGATTCCTTCCCCATGGACTCAACTATCCACAGCTTGAAATATAAATAAATATGTACATCCCCAATATATATATAAAATATATTTTATATTTTAATTATATATAATTAAAATATAAAATATGTACATCCCCAAACATATAAACAAATATATATAAAATATGTACATCCCCAAACAAGCAAACCTTGTTTTCGCCATCTTATATAAGGGACACCATTTTACTATGCCATTGTATTGAATGGGACTTGAGCATCCATGGCTTCTGGTGTCCACTGAGGGTCCTGGAACCAAACCCCAGTGGATACTGAAGGCCTACTCTATAACATTTTATAACTGAGTAACCTGCCATATAGTATAAAGTTTAAAGACCTTGAGAGGGTCTTACATTGCAATATATATATATTCCACCTTGGATGCCTTTAAGAAGGCCTTGAAGACTCATTTATTTCACTTGGCATTCCCGCCTGACTCTTTGTAGAATGTTATTCCCCGATGGAAGTTCACTTTAGGATTTGACTGATAGATTCTGAGGTTGATGATTTTATCTTGTTGTATGTATGTAGATTTTAAAATTTTATTGAATTGTATGCTTATTTATGATCACTATGTAAACCGCTTTGATCAGATGGAAAAG
>NW_024825665.1:0-1593 GCF_019175285.1 Sceloporus undulatus
ATCAAATGTTGATTTGGAGGAAGAAATATAACTGAATAATTGGAAACGCTTAATTGGTAATTTCACTTGTACTTCATAAGGAAAGGTTTATTGGAAGGAAATGCTCTGTTGATTCAGATTTCAAACACAATTCTCATCAGCTCTTGCACTCCTTGCCTTAGTATAGCTACAGACATTCTTCAGATACAGTATTTTAGTTTGTTCCTCACTTTTCATCTTCAAGACAACTCTTGATCTAGAATAACAAGTATGCTGCTTTGAGAATTGTCAGCTAACCTTCTGAATCTATTTGTTTTTTCAGCAGAGGAGAAGAAAGAGGAAAAGAAGGAAGAGTCTGAAGAGTCTGATGACGATATGGGATTTGGGCTGTTTGATTAAAGTTTTGTTTAGCGTTAATCAGTAATAAATCTTTGATAAAATATCTTGCACTGTTGAGATTTCTTGGTTTTTTGTATACCAGGTGGTATTGCTTCAGAGATCATATCCAGTGAAAAAATGAGATCATCAATCATTGCTGTGTTTCACTTAAGGATTTTCTATATTATGTTGCATTTTAAAAGATATGACCTATAATTAAAAAAAAAGAAAAGTACTCTAGAGAGCATTATTTAGCATTGACTCTTAAGATGAACAGAAATGGTGTTGAATTAGGCTTGTTCATCAAGCTACCAAAAAAAAAAAAAAAAAGCCGAGCCATAAGTACTGCCATAAGAATAAATGCACTTGAGTTCAGTACTTCAGTCAGTCCAATTGAAAGGTCATAAAACTTTTCCCAGGTTATCAGACAAAATGTTATAAAAAGCCAGGGGTTGGGGCTTACTGTGATGTCAACATACTTAGGCTCAAATTGCTTATAAGATTGGTCTAGTAAAGGTGCTACCATGCTATTGCTGAGGGATTTCTTAAGAAAGAGATGGCATGTAGAACTAATATGTATACAGCTTCTCTGCTCAGCCATGGAAACCCACTGGGTGACCTTGGACAAGTCACATTCTCAGAGGAAGACAAAGGCAACTTCCCTGAGCAAATCTTGCCAAGAAACCCCCATGATAGGTTTGCCTTAGGTTCTCTGTAAGTGGGAAATGATTTGAAGGCACACAACCAAGGGGAAAAATAATTTTATTTCACTTTTCATGGTTTAGCCTTAAGAGTTCAGACTAATGCTGGAAGTGTGTTTAGTTAAACAAACATGAGGGGGAGGGTCAGGCCCTATAATAAAGTTGCTTATCTTACAAGTAAGGGATCTGCAATTATGCAACGTGCTTGTTTATTGGAACATGAGAGCAATAACATGGCATCATGTTTACTGTTTTTCAGTAGCTATGTCAAGGCCACTTGTGAGACTGAAATTTGGGAAATTACTCTTTTTCCTCCATGTGCAGCTGTCTTCATTAAAATGTGTGCTAGTGGTTGTTACTGTAGACTAATAGATTTTTTTGAGGCAGGACCACCAGTTGGTTTTCCTTGTTTTGATACCCGTTTCATCAATAACTGAAGTATGCCCATTTTGTGGGCAGAATGGAGATAGTTTCTTGTTGAGATGTGTGCCTTCAAGCCATTTCTGACTTGCAATAATCCTAAAGAAATATATCA
>NW_024825666.1:0-1593 GCF_019175285.1 Sceloporus undulatus
CTCAAGAGGTGCACTGCATGATCCAAATTGCACTTTGATGAAGCTAGAACTAAATACATTAGCTCAAGACATTCCCTGCCAAGAGAAATGGAAAAAGAGAGACATCACTGTAACGGAGAGCACGCCCAGCTGACCAATCAGGAGGCAGCTGAGGGCCAGCCAATGAAATGAGGGCTGGGATTTGTGAACTTTCCGGGCGTCCGTTGGGGATGAGCAGTTGGGATGTTGGCGGTTATAAGGCAGTTAGAGGGTTAGAACCCGAGAGGGAAAAGGCTGGAGGAGAAGTTGGGGAAGACAGTTGATAGGAGTATGTCCAGAGAGGCACAGGAGTTAAGTTAAAGAGTCTAGAAAGGAGAGACTATATGTAACCAGACCCAGGCAGAGGGGTTTGAGTTACTAGTTTGGTTGAGACATAGAGCAGCTATAGTGGCTGGGATATTAAAAGAATTACCCAGAGAGGGACAGAGAAGTCGCAGGGTAGATAAAGAGGGTAGAGGGGAGGAAGGGAACATAGTAACGAGGGGAAGAATACATTTGTAACCAAAAGGAACGTGCCTTAACAGTCATATCTGTTAAGCAACTTGTTCAATAAAGTTCATATGGTTTTGTTTCATCTTAAAGACGTGTCAGCCATATCTGTTTATCCACGCTACTATATTGAATAATATTGTGAACCGGCCATATATTAAAAGGGGTTCGTTACAGGAATTGGTGGGCAGCGGAGTGGGATAATAGAAGTCCCAAGCGCCTGCCACAAAAGAGAGACTAGCCGTTACATATTTGGTGAGCAGCACCAGGATTCGTGAAATCCAGTGGCTGAGAATTTGAGGAGAATTGTGCTAAGGATAATTGGTGTTAATGGGTTCTGAGTTCGAGTTACCAGTCCCTGAGGTAATTTGCTGAGGTAAATTGTAGGGGACTAGATGAAAGAAAAGTCACAATTTTTGAGCGCCGGAATTCGAAAAATCCGGTAGCCAAACATGTGTGGAAGTTAGGGGTCTGAGTGCAAAATACCAGATACCTAACAGTAGGTTTAAACTGTGGAAAAGGAAAACTTACAATTTAAATTCTAGGCGTTGAGACAGTAAAGTGATCTCTGAGGTATTCATTTAAGGGTAATTGTAGGAGATTGCTTAGATACTGACCATGCCAGAAATTAACTAGTCTCTGAGGTAAACGTACTGGGTAATTGTAAGAGACTAGTTGACAGAAGGAAGAAATAGCACACTTGGTGATTCCTGAGGTAAACGTCAGGGGTAACGTAGGGAATCACTAGATGGAATTTAAATCCAAGTACTGTAGATTCTTGTGATTCCATTAAGGCATAGTAAAATAAAAGTATTTCCTGAGGTAATAGTCTGAAGTAATTGTAAGGAAATACTAGCAACAATGTCTCCTAAGAAAATCAAACCTCCAGCAGGGAGAGAAATGGTGGAGGAGGAAGTCGGAGAAGAAATGGTGGCTAATGTTGACACCGTAACCTCTGAATCTCAGGAGAGTGTGGAGATTTGGAAGATCAAACTTGAGATGGCCAAGATAGAAAATGAAAGGGTTTTGAGAGAAAAAGAACTTGAACGAGAAAGAGAAAAGGAC
>NW_024825667.1:0-1593 GCF_019175285.1 Sceloporus undulatus
TGTGAAGAAATAAGGGATTAAATAAACCCTGGAGTAGAGAAGCCAGTAGAATTTCTAAAAGGGTATAAGTACCCCACTGAAAAATGAGCAAAAAATATCCAAACTAAAATCCAGAGTAATCGAACCCTGGAGCAGGAAAGTCAGTAAAATTTCTAAAAGGGTAATCAGATTGTTGCTTTTGAACAGAGTAGAGACACATTGAGTGTGTTGATGAGCAGATATAAAATATATTTTAAATGTTTATATATAGGCCACTGAGGAAGACTGAGGTTGAAACGCATCTGGTCTTTAGTGTTTTATATCATTTTATGATTTAATTTTTGCATTTACATAACTCTTAGTGGGTTATTGTTACCCTTTTAGAAATTTTACTGGCTTTCCTGCTCTAGGGTTCGATTACTCTGGATTTTAGTTTGGATATTTTTTGCTCATTTTTCAGTGGAATACTTATACCCTTTTAGAAATTCTACTGGCTTCTCTACTCCAGGGTTTATTTAATCCCTTATTTCTTCACAGTAGTGTCGTTAGGTAATGGTAAGTGGGATATAATTTATTTAATTTATTTAATTATATTTTACACATATAGATTTTCTTTGGCTGAACCCTTTAGTTTTGTTTTTTGTTCTTACATCTTGGTTTTTTTGGCATTAGGGACTTTTGTTGGTTTACCCTGCTATAACTGCCATGGCTTCATGCTCTGGAGCCCTGGTGCCACAATACACTACAATTCCAAGAATTCTGTAGCATGGAGTCATGGCAGTTATAGCGGGGTCAAACCAGATTATTTCTGCAGTGCAGATGCAGCCTAAGTGTCATTGGATTTTTAGATAGAGAGTTTGAAAAATAGAGGAAAACAATCTCAGGCAAGCCACCTTTGGCCTTGAGCAGATAGGGCAAAAGGAATGCCCAGAAGCTGCTGTCACCTCGATTGCAGCAGGACTGTGGCAACATGACATTGCGGTCCCTAGGCTGGCCATTGCCATGGTCCCGAACAGGCCGCAGCAAAGAGCAGATAAAATCTGCTCCTTTTGTGGCTGGGTTTGGACCGCCTTAAGTGGCCCTGACATGTCCCCAGTGTGGCTTTTGGGTCGTTTGGGAATGTGCATTGTCTAAACACCATGTCCTCAATGCGACCCAATGGCTGGCCTTTTGGCTCTTCTGTTTTGGGCTTTAGTCATCATTTGGTCATAAATTTGATCCATCCATCAGACTTTTTTTTTTCCTTTCATTATTTTGTAGCTCTATCATTACGAATGACTACTTGTTTACACTCCTACCTCTACCCCACAGAGTAAGAAGTAATGTTGTCAAAGTAAGAGATAATATTCTGGCGTTGTCAATCCCACAAAATTGTTTCAGACTGAAATTCAAAATTTGCCCCTAAATCGAAGCAGCATTTTTTGCTACCTGGAATCCCACTCCAGTGCTTTCCAGATTTTTTAAAAAATGGACAAATACTGTACAAGAGTCTTCAGCGAGAAGAGTGTGGGTGTGAATGAAAAGCTCCATAGTACATGAATTACATGGTGTAGTTTACACAGAGAACTTTGGACCCCAGTCACAGTCAGTGTGTGTGTGTGTGTGTGTGTGTGT
>NW_024825668.1:0-1593 GCF_019175285.1 Sceloporus undulatus
TGCCGAAAGACGAGCCGAAGTCAGGAAGCCAGAAAGCAGCGTGGTCAAAACAGTCCGAGGTCACAATAGCCAAGAGATAACAAAGGTCCGGTCCGAGGTCAAGGTAGCAAGGTAGCAAGGTGTCTGGAGCTAGAGCGACAGCAATCACACCAAGGGCTCATGCAATAAACTCTAGCAACAAACTCAAGCCTCTCTTCCACTTAAATCAGGGAAGCTCTCCCTCGAGCCACCTGAGGCTGGTTTGCTAACTGTCTTTCTGCAATCCTCCTGGATCTGCGCCTGCAAGCACTCTCGGCCCTTCTCTCTTGATAAGAAGGTACTTGCAGGCATGCCTCATCTCCTGAATCACCACTAGGCTGTGGCACCATAGAAGGCCTTTCCTCAGCACTAGGACCTGGTTGGACCTCCTGCTCTGGGGTTGGGGAAGCACAGCTGGGGCCTGGCAGAGCAGAACTAACACCTGGCGTTGCCTCAATCAGCCCTTGCTCTGGAGGAGGCTCATCCTCCTCCTCATCCTCCGAGAGCTGATCTTGGCTGGCCATGACATCATTCCCCCTCCCATAATGCTCTCCCTCCAACTGTGGAGGACGAGGTCTGTCGGAGCAGCGGCGGTGGAAAGCCCGAACAAGCCGTGGAGCATGAACGTCCGAGGCATTCTCCCAAGAACGCTCCTCCGGCCCGTAGCCGACCCAGTCGACCAGGTACTGGAGGCGCCCCCGGCGGCGACGAGAGTCCAGGATCTGGGCCACTTCAAACTCTTGCTCCCCATCCACCGAGACTGGATCAGGCGGTGGCGTCGTACCAGCCTCAGGCCGAACATCAGAGGCTGGGAGCAGCAGGGAGCGATGGAACACCGGATGAATCCGCCATGTCCGGGGAAGTTGGAGCCGAAACGCCACCGGATTCACCTGGGCCACGATCTTGTATGGCCCCACAAACCGAGCGTCCAACTTCCGGCAGGGCCGCTGCAGGGGCAGGTGCCGCGTGGAGAGCCAGACCGAGTCCCCCACCTGCAAAGGAGGACCCTCCTGGCGGTGCCGATCTGCTCCTCTCTTATAAGCCTCCTTCGCCACCTCGAGCTGCTCTTGCAGCAAGGACTGCGCCGCCTTGAGCTCCTGGAGCCACTGATCCGCCGCAGGGACCTCGGAGACTGGAACCACCGCCGGAAACCCTCGTGGATGGAAGCCCCCTGTGGCAAAGAAAGGAGTCTGCTGAGTCGAAGCATGGACCGAGTTGTTATATGCGAACTCAGCCAGCGGGAGCAACTCGACCCAATTGTCCTGGCGGTAACTGGCATAGCAACCTGAGTTGTCAGCTTTTGGTTCAGCTCCAACAGTTCTTTAACGAGCACTGCTTCTGCCATTCTGTTATCAGCAATGATTAAGGCTAGAGTTTATTATGTCCGGGATTGCTGCCAGCAATCTCTTACTTATGCTGATAACCAAGCTTGCAGCCAACACGTGTAGGCAAAACAAACCTTGTGGAGAAGCAGTCAAAGAGCAAGCCGAGGAAACAAGCCGGTGTCGGGGTTGCAGAAAGTCAAGCATGCCGAAAGACGAGCCGAAGTCAGGAAGCCAGAAAGCAGCGTGGTCA
>NW_024825669.1:0-1593 GCF_019175285.1 Sceloporus undulatus
TCTGGTCCCTGGCTGGAAAACTGGAGTCATGCCTAGTAGCCGAACTCTTAAGGTCTAGTTGAATGCAATGCAATATGTTTTTGCAAGAACCACTTTTTCCATCAAACCAAAACAAAAACTGAAAAACAAGCATTATGTACAACACGATCCTGTGCATTGTTCATCTCAGAGGTAAATCCTCACTGAATTCAATGGGACTTATTCCCAAGAAAATATGTGTACAGTTGCAGGCTATATCTGCAAAACATTTTCCTGCACCTGCAAACTGTTCTGGGACTGTGTAGGGCTATTTGGGATTAGTCACTTTATACAATCCTGTTCTCTTCCATGTTGTGACTTGTGGCAATTCATAGATTGCTGAGAGGAGCATGCATAAATAGGAAAGTTAGGAGGACAGAGTTAATATAATTATCTAATCATTAATAAACTTCGAAATCTAATTCAATTAGATTTTTGTTGAAGGAAACTTTTAATTATTAACTTGACGTTAAATTGCCATTTACGTTTAAGTTAAAAACCTTATCAAAAGAAAGTTGAAAATTCCATGATTTCATGCCCCTTTTCCTTGTTCCCAATGTTTTTAGGTTTTTACTCCACACAGATTTCAAATGTTTTGATACTTTTTTGAAGTTTTCCAGATTTTATAGATGCAAAGAAATGTCTACTTTGCATCATAGGGATCCTTTGTTATGTTTAGAAATCAGATGTGAGTTGGGGAGGCTCAGTTATTGAAACGGATAACCTCAAAAACCCTTAACGTGATCAGTACCACTGGAACAGCTCTTGACTAAGTAGCTTGAACCCTGAGACCCAAACATGGTAATTTCCCCAACTGTGGTAGACCCCTGAAATCCTTTCTGATACACTAACAAAAAGTAAGAAATATATTTTTCTCAAAAACTCAAGAGAACTCTGATTTGGGCAACAGTCAGGAAATGTAAAAATTGGCTGGCTTTTCACCATGCTTTCTCATTTAATTAATTGATAACTTAATGAATAACTTAATTCTGGAATTATGCTAATGCTGAAATTTCAACTTAAGCTAATCAGTTAAGTTAAAAAAAATAAATTTAATTAAGTTGCCCCTCTTCATTAGAGTGTTTCTAACTTAGTTGATAACTTAATCAATTTCAATTAGTTCCTACCACTGGCAGCATGAGAGCAGCTTTCCCATGGCCACAGATTGGAACCTGTGTGTTGATAATAATTATATTAAAATCACTTGGGAAGATTGAATTAAGCCAAAACATGATTTGCCTTTTCTCCAAACAAAGCTGAGTATAATTTGGGACAATTTTCAAGCAATTTTGTTTGCTACATGGTTCCCCCAGTTTTAAAAAAAGGTACGCATGTAATTGACAAAACGAAATAAGAGAAAAGTGAGTAGAAGAAAGAACATACCCTCCAACATTTCACAAATGAAAACCAGGACATGTGCAGAGAGCAATCAATAGGGCAAACATTATTTATGAAGAAGAACAAACTAAAACAGATTGCAGGAGTTGCTTTTGCTTGACCCTACTGGGAATGGCAAAATTCCTTCTCCCCCCTGGGTTAGATTAATTGAAATCAAACTACTTTGCACTTTGAACT
>NW_024825670.1:0-1593 GCF_019175285.1 Sceloporus undulatus
TATAAGAAAAGGATTCCTAACAGTGTGCCATACTATTTCTAAAGGTCATATCACACAAGGGGTTTTGCAGCTCAGATCCGGAGTCACTGCGGGTATTCACATAACGTGATGTATTATCAGACATGATTGCTTTCTATGAGGGGTTGTTCCAAAGCGGAAACACAGTCAATTCAGAGTGACTTCCTATTTTTGTGAATTTGGTAACAAGCGAATTCACAAAAATTGTTTCCATGCTCACTTCGATTTCACTTCGAATTTGTCTGGTGTGGAAGATCACCCAGATCTCACCTCCAGTGACCCCATGCCACCTGTCTCATCATCCCCTGCCTCCTCCTTCACCCCGATCTCACCCCCAGTGACCCCTGCCACCTGTTCCATCATCCCCTGCTTCCTCCTTCATCCCGATCCCATCCCCTCTGCCACCCTACCACTTGTCTCATCATCTCCTGCCTCCTTTTTCACCCCGATCTCACCCCAGTGACCCCCTGCCACCTATCTCATCATCCCCTGCCTCCTCCTTCACCCTGATCTCGCCCCCAATGACCCCCTGCAACCTGTCTCATCATCCCCTGCCTCCTCCTTCACCCTGATCTCACCCACTCTGGCACCCTGCCACCTGTCCCATCATCCCCATGTGATGGGGCTGAGAGAGAGTGCAAGGGGGCTGCTCCCTCTCTCGCCTCCATTGCCTTGAGGAGGCTCAGCTGTCCCATCCCCATTGTGATGGGGCTGACAGAGAGAGCAAAGGGGGGGCCTGCTCCCTCTCTCGGACCCATTACGTTGAGGAGGCTCAGCTGATACATCCCCACTGCGATGGGGCTGAGAGAGAGAGAACAAAAGGGGGGGGCTGCTCCCTCTCTTGGCCCCATTGCCTCTGAGGAGGCTCAGCTGACCCATCCCCATTGCGATGGGGCTGAGAAAGCAGAGGGGCACCTGCTCCCTCTCTCGGCCCCATTGTCTTTGAAGAGGCTCAGCTGACCCATCCCCATTTCAATGGGGCTGAGAGAGAGAACAGGGGGGTGATCCCCCTCTCAGTCCCATTGCCTTTGAGGAAGCTCAGATGGTTCAGCCCCATTGCAAAGTGGGAAGAGAGGAAGCAAGCAGGCACCCACTGGCTGTGGCAGAGGGGTGTGGGGAAATGAGATCACCATAGCGGCTTGCAAGCAGGGAGCGGATTGCAGAACCTGGCAGCCCCTGCCGCCTGACTCAGTGCTCCCGGACTGAGGGAAGCCCCCTGCTAGTTCCGAGGGCAAAGCTTGAGGGAGGAGTGCAAAAGAAGGAGGTGAGGAAAGTGAAGAGCGGGCATGGAAAGGAGCACAGGGGAATGGAGGGAGAAGGGGACTTGAATCAGAACCAATCCCCCATAAATTCAAAGGGATGACTGTATTTATATATACTATATGACAATTCCATAACTAACCTACCTCATAAAATACACACACAAACTATCTTAACTCTCATAAGACTACCACAAAAACTTCAGAGGAATGCACCTTGATTCCCCTAACTATATATAACAGTCAATTATGAGTCAGTCTATTGTTCCGCTTGTCAATTGGGGCAGCTGTCTCGAACTGCACAGATTCATGCACT
>NW_024825671.1:0-1593 GCF_019175285.1 Sceloporus undulatus
TTAGTGGGAGAAGAGGAGGAAAGGTGGCACAAGGTTAGGGGACCCTGTTGCCTGTGTGTGTGTTTGAGCTGTTTGCTGTTAGGAGGGAAAGGAGGGGTGGCTTTGCCCACAGCATCACTTTAAACCTAACAGCTGGGAGCCTGCGCTTGCAGGGAGAAGTCTGTTGAGCTGAGAGCCAACAGGCAGAGATCCGGCTTGCTAAAAAGCTGTGATCTGATCATTTTCCCTAAAAGGTGTGCTGGAGACAAAGAAATTGCAAAGTTGCCAGCAAAGTTTTTTCCCCTCTTTTCTCTCTCTCCAAGTGAAGGGGAGGAGGGAATCAAGGAGGAGATGCTAGGGGCTGGCAAAGGGCAATCAAAGGTGGCATTTATTGCTTGGCCTCTTCGCAGGACCAAAAGGTGCATTTCCTGTTTCTGTGGTCTTTCTCTATCTTTCTGACTAAGAAAGGGGAGGGGGACTTTTAGCCCACTCAAGGAGGGGCTGTTTCTTTTCTCTAGCTAAAAGGAAAGGGGTGTCAGTGGGCCCCTTTGGCCACTGAGGACTAGCGACCAGCATCTGGGTGTTGGAGATGGAAAACTGCAGGGAGGGAAGTTAGTTCTTCTGATTTTTTTTCTTCTCCCTCTCATCTCTGGCTCACAGCGTGCGGCTTGTTCTGCACACTCATCCATTTTGTGCAAGCTATTGGGGTTGTTTTATTTATTAGTCCTTTCACGTGTCTACTTTATAGTTAGCAGTTAGTCTATGCTTCTACGCTGTGGCAAGGTCACTGCCATGGAAGAGGGCAACGACTCCATCCAACCAACCTCGAGGAAGACAATGCCGCATCTCCATCACCAGGCCCAGCATCCCAGCCTAACATGGATGTGTGGACCCAGATAACAACAGTGTTCGCTGACTTGCAGCGGCAGATGTTTTCTGAAATGGCTGAACTTCTGGCTAAACGGTCCCAGAACCAACCTGCACCTGCACCAGTGACAATGCGACTTGAAGAGCCTCGACGGTTTCCCCTTTACAGGAACAGAGATGATTTTGAAAGCTTCCTGGAAAGTTTTCAGCGGACTTGTAAACACCACAAGGTCCCAGAGGATCAGTATATGAATGAACTTCGCCCACAGATCTCAGGAGTCCTCCAAGAGGTTGGAACCAGTATGGCAAAGGAAGAGATGCAGGAGAATGCTTGTCCAAAGGGAGAGGCTGGAGAATGCTTGCTTAATAAGTGAATGTAGAGAATGCTTGTCCAATGGTAGAGTGTGGAGCATGCTTGCTTAATGAGTGAGGGTGGAGAATGCTTGTCTAATTGGAAAGGCTGGAGCATGTTTGCTTAATGTGTCACGTTGGAAAATGCTTGCCCAATGGGACAGGCTGAACCATGCTTGCTTAATGGGTGATGTTGGAAAATAGTTGTCCAATGGGAGAGGCTGGAGCATACTTGTTTAATGGGTGATGATGGAGAATGGTTGTCCAATGGAATAGGCTGCAACATGATTGCTTAATGGGTGACGTTGCAAAATGCTTGTTCAATGGAACAGGCTGGAGCATGCTTCCTTAATGGGTGATGTTGGAGAATGGTTCTCCAATGGGAGAGGCTGGAGC
>NW_024825672.1:0-1593 GCF_019175285.1 Sceloporus undulatus
CCAAAGGTTGAGAACTACTACTGTAGACCAATATTGTCAACTCTAATTAGCAGTGGCTCACCAGAATTTCTGGTAGGATTCTTTCTTAGTTCTACTTTGGTTGGCCCTGTGGAGAACCTTATTCTTATAGTCCCTCTGCTTACATTCTTTCCCCAACACTATAACTCCAAGATCCAGTAACCAAAGCCTGATGCAAAAAAACAAATACTTAGAATTACAAACAAGCTTCATTTATATACCGCTTCATAACACCTAAGCAGTGTCTAAAGAGAATTGACCCCAAGAATTTGCTGTACCATAAATAAACAGAACTCTCTATTCCCCTACATAAAAAATCTCCCCAAGCTCTCTTAATTTCAGCAGTATAATTTAGGCTGGGAGAGGAGTCATTTTGTTCCTGCTACAGTTAAACCATTGAGAGTCAGAAAGCCTTTGTGATGTACAACAACACACTCTGAGACCTACATCAACAAAGTTGAAAATTTTCCGTCTATATAGAATTGAATGCACTCCCAATATAGAATTGAAAATGTAAATACAATTTACAATTATAAATGCTGTACACACAGTACTTTCTGCTCATCATTGTTTTAGTGTATACATATTTGATAAAGTATCTCATAAATTTTCTCAGTCACAGAAAGCTAAGTTTGCTTTGTTCTAATCTGAAAGCTCCAGTTTATTGCCAAAATATTACCACCTAGGAGAATGTTACTTGACTAAGAGAAAAAAATCATTTTACTCAAAGACCAATACGTTCTCCATCTATTCGGAAGAGAGGTCATATGTTCTGGTCATGTAAGAACAAGGGAATATCAAGGTAGAGTTCCATCTAACTTCTCCTTGACTAATTAGCTAATAGCAAATGTAGTACATTTAATTATTGTAAGCATTAAGTAGTTCAGGAATACCATGTCATAGCCAATACCCTAACAGTCTTTCCACTGCCTAATGGCAATTGGACACAGTTCTTTCATGTGTCCTTTGTGAAGGAACACTGTCATGCTCATGCCTCAATGAATCTTTACAAAGCTCAGTCTTTCAAATTTTTCTGGTCAGGCTTGATGTGAATTATGGCCTGGGAACTGGGTGGGGTGGGGTGTTGGATACTAAATAATCCATTTAGCAACTGTTAAAACTCCTTAGGGATAATACTCCCCTTCTTCATTGCTTCTCATTTATAATCAATTTATACAGCAGAATATTGTAGAATATTAATTTAGTTAATTATTAATAACTATTTTGCATTTTCAAATAATTCATCAGGTACAAGACATTCATCCTCATATTGAATTATATGACTATTTTGGCAGTGATATGGACCGTTTCCCTTATATACATAATTTCATGACTATCTAGTCCAAGGCATTTACATTGATACAGAGATACAGACAAAAGCTAGTAATGTTTAAATGGTGACCTGTACTATTATATTTATCATTTTTGAAAGGTCATGTGTGTTACAAGGATAACTAAGCCATACATTTCTACGTTTAGTGTAAATTTTCTTTGGATGAATTTTGCATTTTTATTACAAGAATTTGGGACTGAACCAAAACTTCAAGAAACTTTGCCTTTAATTTAGGGCTGGGC
>NW_024825673.1:0-1593 GCF_019175285.1 Sceloporus undulatus
TCAGTATGAAACCCAAAGAGTTTGGTTATGGAATAAGCCTCTGAAATATGCAAGAGATTGCCATGTTAAGTAAAGCCATGTTCAATGCCCAAATGTGCTGTTTGGAATGGGGGGAGGGGGGGTGGCCAGAAAGGAAAAGTACATTTCTGTCATCTGTCTAGGAATAATGCCCAAATGTCCTCCATTTTGATCATGCCTAAGAAACATGTATTTATATTAACATTTTTTAAAAACCATCAAATTTTTTCGTGTGTCCTTCATTTTAAAAAAAATGTGCCCTACATTTGAAAATTTTGTCCTACATTTGTCCTACATTTGTCCCAGTTTGGAGGCCCAGACTTATGGCAACCCTATCCACATTATAAATTTTGGTCAGAAAATTGTTCTCAGTCTGTGAGACTTTCACACTGAGAATTTGGTTTTCCATGCAGGGCATGTATAAATTCCCCCATTATTATGATTTAAGATCCAGTATTCTTATTAACTTGGCATTCTCACAACTACTACAGCACTTCTTCCTACAACACTAGTGTAACATTAGAGAACATACTGAGGGATACCCATACCAACATCAACTCTCAGGAAACTGCTTTAACTTTATTTATTCATTTACATTTCACCCCTATATTCAAGTATCTCAGGACATTGTACAATGATATCAATAGAAACAGTTAAAAACTATTTTTAAAACTCAGAATAATTTAAATAAACTAAAAACATATGAAGCAATCTGACAAATCAAAACTATACAGTTTCAAGCCAGTCAAAACATTTTCAGACAATGTAAAAACATGCACATGAGTAGACCTGTATAAAACTGGAGAGACAGGAGCACTCTCAAGCTGTGTACTTGCTCCCTAGGATGTTGAGCAATGCCATCCAGGACAGGACAACCCAATTCCTGGACCTAAGAAGCACCACAAATACTATGTCTTATTGGAATGCAGGTTCAGTTTATTGGCTTTAATCTACCCCATTACAGGATTCAGGCACTGGTCCAGCACCTCCACAGCTTCAGCTGACCTGATGACAATGAGAAATACAACTGTCATTAGCATAGAGAAGGCACTCAAGTCCCAAATTTCACCCAGCAGCTTCATATGTGCATTGAACAGACCAGACTGAACTGTGTGGAAAACCATATTGTCCATGGGGCCGAACAACAGTTCCCCAATGACACTCACTGGAACTAGCTTCACAAATACGAGTGGAACCCCATAGAACAATGCCTCCCACCTAGCAGAGCCATCTAGTCAGAGTGGTTGTTGTTGCTGTTGTTGTTGTTGTTGTGTGCTTTAAAATAATTTCTGATTTATGGCGACCCTAAATTGACTTGTCAGTTCTATTGAAAGAAGCTGAAAGATCAACAGGACAGTACTCCACATTTTTCATCCATGGTAGTAATCAAACAGGGCAACTAAGGCAATTTTCATACCATACTCTGATCTGAAACCAGACTGATGTGGGTCCAGAGCCTCCAAAAACCTCTGACTTTCCTCAGCCACCACATGTTCAAGTCCCTTCCCTAAAAGGGTGACATTAGGGATACTGCTAATTCTCACAAACTTCTGGATATCCAGGGAGGTCTTCTTA
>NW_024825675.1:0-1593 GCF_019175285.1 Sceloporus undulatus
GACACACAAGCTCGGAGAAACTGCAGCAGTTAGTCTTTGCCTAAGCCTTCTGGAAAAAGCGAGATTCTACCCCTTCCTCCCCAAATTAATTTGAGTGCAAACATCTTTTGCATTTTGAACTTAGTTTGCAGCAATTGATGTAAGCTGCAAACAAAAGGTGAAGGTGAGAGGACAAGAGAGAAAATGGAGCATTTTAAAAGTGGCTGAAAAGTGGGTGGAGAGGCAGAGGCAAAGAATTAAGCAGGGCAATCCCTGCAAATTGGGAACAGTTGGAGGTTATGAAGTTAAAGTAATTTATATATGTAATTTATTATCTAAAACTTCAGTGTGCAATATTAACTCAAACACCTAGACCTAAAACCAATGTGAAGCTTGTATTAGAATCAGGATTTTTTGCCCCTCTCCTCTACAGCCCCATCATTCCTCAAACTCTGCTCCAAAGAGTTTCCCAGCCCTCCAAAGCAGAACTGTAGGAGTTTTAGGTTGTGACATTGGCTCTGAATGACAATGACAGCATTAATCCTAATTTCAGAATAGATGCTAGTTCGCTGCAGCTATACATTTTCCTTTATACCAAGGCTTTTCAGTTATAGTATTTGCTATTTAATGAGAAGTAGGACATGGATGACTCTTTTTATTTACAGTCTACCATTCCCCCAGAATCAGGATTCAAGGCAACTTGCATATTTAATGGAATCAATACAGGAAAAATAACAACAAAATATTGTGCCATACTCTTAGAGGACAAGTCAGGCTTCAGACATCAGCAGCACCCAGCTTCCTTAGGCCACACTACCTCACCTACAGTACAATCTTGGACTGGGAGCAGCAGGGACATAGCCAGGATTTTAGGAAGGGGGGGTCCAGACTAAGTGCCACCATTATAATGGGGCTTGGGCGCAGCGGCGCAGCAGCACGCACCATTCATTTTTCTAATGGAAGGGGGGTCTGGACCCCAAGAACCCCCCCCCCTTGGCTACATCCCTCTTATTGCTGCAGGTTGGCTTAATAAAGTTACTGCCAAAAGTATGGGTTTTGGAATTTGTCATGTAAGACCCACAAGGTAAAAATTTGTTGTAGTGGTCTGAGTGTTGGACTATGAATCTGGAGTCTGGAGACCAGGGTTTGATTTCCAGCTCAGCCATGAAACCCAGTGGGTGACCTTGGGGAGAAGTCACACTGTCTCAGCTTCAGAGGAAGGCAATGGCACAGCTCTTCTGAACAAATCTTGCCAAGAAAACCTCAGGATAGGTTCATCTTACGGTTGCCATAAGTTGGAAAGGGCTTGAAGGCACACACAACAACAACAATAACAACAACAGCAACAACAACAACCCAGATCACAATGCACTGTAATGGAACTATATTCTGTTTTAACTTTAGCAGTGGCAACACTGTAAGCAACTACACGATAGAAATAATGCAGTTTGACACCACTTTTAACTTCCAGGGCTACAAAAAAAAACCCAAACCCCTGGGATTTGTAGTTTTGTGAGGCACCAGTACTCTTTTACAAAGAAAAAAAATGCTTGTAAAAATACAAATCCCAGGATTCCACAGAATTGAGCTACAACACTTAAAGTGGTGTCAAAG
>NW_024825676.1:0-1593 GCF_019175285.1 Sceloporus undulatus
ATGCATAATTTATTCAAGGCTGAAAGAAACTGCTACAGAAATTTACCTAACAAACAAGCAACACAAATACTATTTGAAGAGACATTGTTTTCTCCATCCAAGGCTTGTATCTGAAAATCCAGATAAACAACTAAATGAACAACAAAGAAACTTACAGGTGGACCTCTGGGTCCAATTGGTCCTTCTCCACCCTGGGGTCCTTGTTCTCCCTGGAGACAGGATTACAAGAACAGAACATGCTCAAAAACTTGATTCTGCTCCAAAAATTAAACATGTTAGGGTTGGGTTTTTTTTATAAAAAAAAAGAGAAATTGAGACAGAAACTATCTTACAGGTTTACCCGAATTCCCCATCACGCCAGGTATACCAGGAGCACCTGCATTACCCTGTTGGGAAAAAAAGAATTAATCAAATTAAAACAAGTGTCAGTCAAGCTAAAACATACAGTATTTGGATGCTTTTTCTCACTATGTTTCATTTTTATATATAGACCTTGGAGGGGGGTCCCCAGGGGGGGGGGTGCGGACCACACCAGGTGACACCCAAAAGGAGGTGACACCACTGCTCCCCAAATATCTGCCTTTTGGCTTATGATGTTCACCTGCATCCCTTTAAAACATAGAAGAGATGGTGTAACTGAAGCAACACTCATTAGGAAGAGAAACAAGAGGCCACAGAGATTTTTTTAATTAAAATTTTGTTTTTGTTAAAAAAGATAATTTATAATTTTAAAAATTCTTTTTAAATTTTCTTTATAAATATCAAATCCTACCAAATTTTCAGTTTAACAACATGGAACTATGTATCTGTAAATAGAATTAGCCTGTGTGTATGAAATAATAATGTAAAGGTATAATTTTAATGTTGATAGCTGTTTTATGTCACAACTATTACAATTTCATTTAGTGATATATGGGAATTAAAATTTATGAATAACATTAGTACAAAATACATTATTAAGGATTCTATACAGTGTGGTATGAGAGGGGATCAATGGAGGAATGACATCACGAGTTACCGCACTGAGTGATGCCAACCCTAGTGATGCCACTGGATATGTAGCTACATTTTGGAAGTTCTTATTAGACAATAATTCCTGAAACTCCCACTACATGGCCATCTCCTGATAGTTCCCTCATTCAGAGAAAGGTAGTAAGGTTCATTATGCCATGACCCCAATGGCTGGTAAGAATTCCTCCCTCAGTGCTCCAACTGCCAATGCTCTGGACTATGAAGGAGAGAGAAGCAGCCACAATCTACCAGTCTTAATGCCTTCTCCTCTATTCCCACCGCTATCCCCTATTCTTTGTGTGTCCTTATTTAAATGTACAATAACTTCAAAAATCCAGAAAACAATGATACCATTTTTAAGCCAACCAAAATGCACAAAATACGTACTGCAAGCTTTCAAAGCTCCACTGGTTTCTTCAGCAGGCAAAAGTTTTTAAAATCATACAGGATAATTAATGTGTATTGTATGTGTGTGTTTGTGAGATGATGTTAGAGTCACAGATCTACATTCTGAAAGCATATTGTTGTTATCCATAGTTACAATAGTATGAAGAGATATTCATGTAGGCAGCCATTCTTCCT
>NW_024825677.1:0-1593 GCF_019175285.1 Sceloporus undulatus
TTTTTCCAAGGGGGGGCTTCTCCATCTCCATACCCCCCAAAGCCCCCCTAGAGCAAAACCCTAGAGCAAAAAGGAACCCCAAGAGGCAAGACCCCTTTAGCCACCTCAGCCCCCTCCAATCACTCCAAGCCTGGCATCTGGGCATCGCCTGTGCCAGCCATCTCCCCACCACCACCTCTTCCCTCTCTTCTCCCCCTTCCTCTCTGCCCAAGAATGAATGGAACGCTTGGCCCTGCGATCCATTAAAGTTATGTTTCAGTTTAAACTCTTTACCTGCCATAATGAAACCGCAGAGGAATGGTGGTCACCCGCTTGATATAATAAAATGTTTTATGTAATTACCTTCTCTCTCTCTCTCTCTCTCTCTCTCTCTTTCTCCCCCTCTGCCACCCCCAGCTGGCATGTGTCGAAGGCAAGGGCGAAGGGGGGCAAAATATATCCCCCGAGAGGCCAGAGATCTCTGGCTGGGCCTCTCTTTGCCTGCATCCAACACCACAGAAACGAACCAGTTTGACACCGCTCCAACTGCCTATGGAATTCAGCGGATATCCTACTTTGTTGCGGCTCCAGAATTAGGCCTCCCATAGGGTTACCATAATTCTCTCCCCCCACCCCCCCAAATCCAGGGGAAATGTAGCACCAAATGTAGGACATTAAAAAAACGGAGGACACAAGCAACTCAAATCAAAAGCCAAAAACATTAATCAAATTTGAAAAAAAGACATTAATATACATTCTGGGACTGTCCCATCAAAAAGCGGGAAATGGCAACCCTAGCAGCATCCATATTTGTGGACTAAGTCTCCAGACCATTTCCAAAGAAGGCCTGGCAAAACGACCTGAATTCCCTAACACTCAGCCAGAGCAGTTGAAATTTCCCAGAATTCCTTAACCTTGAGCCAGAGCAGTTGAAGTCTCCCAGAATTCCCTAACCTTGAGCCAGAGCGAATGAAGCGGTCTCAGACTGGATTATTTTTGCAGTGGGTTTGGGACCTTCAAGGTCGGGAACAACTACTAGAGTCCATCAAGGCGCCCGATTTGACGTCAGTACCCAGAATTCCACAGCACTCAGCCAGGGCTGCTTTTGCTGCCTTGGCTCAGTGCTAGGGAAGCCTTGTAGTAGTTCATTGCCAGCCCCAGAGCTCTCTGACCGAGAAGGCTGGCGAAACTACAACTCCCGGAATTGTAATCTTGAGCTAGATGAGTTCTGCAGCGTGTTTTAGCACGAAGTCTCTTGGAAGAGTTTTGGTTTGGGAAAGCAAAGCTGGCCCTGGTTCCTTTGGGGAAGAAGGCCAGCCAAGGGAAAGCAAGTCAAGATAATTTAATCACATTTGAATTGTCCCTTTTGTACGTTTTTAATTGCACTGTGTTTTTAGACTGTAAGCCGCTTGGGCCCCGATTCTGGATGGAAAGCGGGATAATACTACAATTACTACTATTACTACTAATAATAATAATACTAATAATAAAGATGCTCTCACTTCGTTTGCATTCTCTCCCCCAACTCCATCGTTGATCAGAGTTGATTCGGATTAATATTGGGACTTAATGCAGGGCCTGCTTCCCCACTCAACCTTTTCCTAACTTCGGATA
>NW_024825678.1:0-1593 GCF_019175285.1 Sceloporus undulatus
TGGACTAACAGCTGAATTTTTATCTAGCAATGGGACAGAATCCTCCACTGCAAAAAAAGGCAGTGGGGTTGTTTCTTTGTACAAGGTAGCATTCATGGTACAAAAATCACTTCTCCAACACCCTGCTGCCACCTCCAGCATCTGCAGCCTGAGGTGACTGCCTCACCCTTTGTCATGGTAGAGATGGGCCTGTAAGATGGGGAAAAACTAGTTTCCCCTGCTCATTTCCTCTTGCATCCTCATGTACTTTTTGAGGGACCCTCACAACATGAGGATTTTAGGGGAATCTTTTACACAAACCACTAAGAGCTTCTGTTTTGGAGTTCCCTCCATTTGAATAAAAGCAACTAAAAATCTAACCCACACAATTCTGAAATTGTTCAGACTGATGTGCCAGAAATAGAGCTAGTCAAGGTCAACACAGGAGGCCTGGCAGTTCCCATATCAACGAACTTGTATATCTGCTGTGAGTTTTAGGTTGAACTTTAAAGGAATTATCAAGGGTGCTGGATTTATTTTGATGTTATGGTTCAGCACCTTAGATAGTTCCTTTATAGTTCAGATAGCTTTCATAGTATAACACTATGAATCCCCTCTAAATGCCCTACCTACATGCAGTGGAATCCTGGAATCTTGTAGTTTGGGGAGATACCAGAGATCTTTGGATGAGGATTTTAAATGCTCCTCTCTAAGATGCAAATCACAATATTCCATACAGTCAGATCACAGCACTATAGTTGTGCAGTTTGAAGAATCTCTAAGTGGATTCACCATCCCACTGACTTGAAGCCCATCAGCCACTACTGTCCATCATGTTGAAGTCCAGTAGTATTTTAGCCTTCATATAGTTCTAATGAGTCAGAGATCACCTCCTCTCAAATGGCCAGTGAAGAATCACTGTGAACCAGTTCATGATGAATACCAGAGTCCACACATTAGAGGAACAGGATGCAACTGGAGTTCTTTGGAACATTCACAACCAATGTACAGTCAGCCCTCCATGCACTTTTTTTAATCCATGACTTCAAGCATCCACAGCTTCAAAATATTTTCCAAAAAGGAAAGCTTGATTTTGCCACTTTATATAAGAGACACCATTTTATTATGCCATTATATTTCATGTGACTTAAGCATCCACAGATTTGGGTATCCAGAGGGGCTCCTGGAACCAAACTCCAGCTGATAGCACTGTGTTGCAGGCATTTAAGGATTTGGTTCTGGAACAGAGCATGAAATTATCCACATTTGTTAATTCCATTGTGAGAGCTGAAACAAATTTGAATGCTCTGTTTATTTGCAGTCTTTGCTACTGCACAGTTATCATAAGTGTCAAATTAGGCAACAATCCAATCAGTCAGTATTGATGAGCAAATGTGGACGCAGGAGTGAGCAGATGCAGACTTAGGTATCAGTATAGTGTAATGTTTTGAGTGTTGGACCGGGGATCCCTACTCAGCTCTGGAAACTCATTGGGTGGCTTTGGGCAAATTCCATTCTCAGCTTCAGAGGAAAGCAATTACAACCTGCCCTCCCCCTCTGCCAACACCTAAATCTTGCCAAGAAAATGCCATGATAGGGTTGCCATAAGTTGGA
>NW_024825679.1:0-1592 GCF_019175285.1 Sceloporus undulatus
CACTTCCTATGTTTAGGTGGAATCTCTTTAGTATGAATCCATTGTTCTTGGTCCTAATCTCTGGAGCAGCAGAAAACAAATTTGCTCCATCACCAATATGATATCCCTCAAATATTTAAACATGGCTATTATGTCACCCCTTAACTTTCTCTTCTCCTGTATAAACATAACCAGCTCCCTAAACTGCTCGTCACAGGGCACGGTTTCCAGACCTTCCATCATTTTGATGACCCTCCTCCAGACAGATTCCAGCTTGTCAACCTTCTACTTGAATTATGGTCCCCAATACTGTACACACTATTCAGTTGAAGTCTGACCAAAGTAGAACAGCAGCACTGTTACTTCCCTTGACCTGGGCACTATGAAGGAGAACTGTTCAGCTGCTGATTGGTGCATGACGAACATGATATTTATAATCCATTCCCAACCAGTGAGCAAGGATGAAATGAGGAACTGTGTCATGGGCCTGTGTTTTGCATAAATGTTAAATATGTAATGCATATGTGAAAAACTGAATTTATGAGTAATTAATAGAATCTAAATAGACACACAATGCATCTCACTAAAGGGATGGAAACTGTGACCACATACCTATACACCAGCTCTGACTGTTGTTCAAGTAGTAACAATTGATGGAAAATTTCAAGACTTCTTCTCTTCTCATGGTTGTTGTTTTTTAAAATAAAAGTCTTAAACAAGACATGGACTTGTAAACAATATACACCTTAAAGAGAAGAGTATCCTCTGGTAGCCTCGGAAATTAAAGTAACTACCTGAAATTACTTGCAATGTGTTCCTTTTTCAAATAACTAAGGTGTAACTATTTTGCCTTATGTTTGACAAAGGACAACCTCATTTCTTTTTCCTTGTAACTTAACTTTAAAAATTACTTTTATACTTATGGTGGTGTGATTTTACTAAACACAGTAAGGGGCTGTGCAGACGGGTGGTTAAATGCCACCCAGTTTTGCCCCAGAAGGAGGCAGTGGCAACCAGACGCTATGGCCTCCAGAGGGACCAAAAAGAACCCACTTTTGCGTGGGCACCATAGGTGCGCTCGCATGCTATGATGATGCCCCTTGTGCTGCACCACATGGATGTTATCATGGTGCATGCCATATGGACAGGCACACACCATAATGGCGGCCGGGTGGCGGAACTAAGGCCTGGAGTGTGTGGACGCTCAGCCCTAGCACACATGCAGGTCGGCACCAAGTGCCAGTCTGTATTGCCCCTAAGATTACTATCATGAGTCATATTCCATCCTATGATGTGTACCTGCTTCATGCTGCTGAATTTAAAACTATCCAATTTTTTTAAAGTAACTTTAAAGAAAAATTATTTCAGTTCCTTCTCTGAAATGGCAAAGTAAGAAAGATTTTTTTAAAATGTAACCAGAGTAGTAGCCCTCTAAGTTATGCTTTCAGCCCTCCAAACTATAATTGTAACTGGTTGTTTTTAACTTAACTTTCCAAGCTTTCTGCTGTTTCTCAAACAGAACAGAATTCTTGGTCATTCTTGTAGAATTTTATAAAGCACCTTTCAAATTATGTCTGGGAAAGATGAAAGTGTTACAATATCTGACAAGGAGC
>NW_024825680.1:0-924 GCF_019175285.1 Sceloporus undulatus
GGAGGCGCGCGCTGGGAGAGAGACGGAGGGGAAAGAAGGCGCGCGCGAGGGAGAATTGAGGAGGAGAAGGACTGGAGCAGACGGAGGTGCACGCTGGGAGAAAGACGGAGGTGAAAGAGGGCGCGCACGGCGGAGAGTTGAGGAGGAGAAAGCACAGAAGCGGATGGGTGCCAGAGGAGGGAAAGAAGACACAGGTGGAAAAGAGCAAGTGTAATGGGGAGATAAAAAGAAGCCAAGAAGATTGAAAGAGAAAAAGGCTGAGAAGGATCTAACAAGACGCAAGGAGGAAAGAGGATCAAGAGGATACACAGGGGAGGGGGAAAAAAAAGAAGAGAGAGAGAGGGCTGAGAGGAATATATAACAAGAAGCAAAAGAAGAGCCAAGAGGTGAGGACAGATTGAAAGAGAAGAGAGTTATAGAGGGAATAAGGACAATAAAGGACTGAACTGACAGAAATAAAGTAACAGTAAAGGAAGAGACATGGAAAAAATAAAATAAATTTACAGGAAGATAAGAAAAATAAGATAAGTATATTTACAAACATAATATAGAATATTATTAATACAGTGGTGAATTTTGGGTTTTAAAGGGGAAAACTTATACTTAATTTAAGGAAAAGAAACAATAGGACTTTATTATTGCTTATTGCTTATTAACTAAATATAAGGAAAAGGAATATGTGATAGTAGAATAAGAATTTGATATCAAATTACTGGATTGGCTCAATTTTATTTTTTGTGTAGATCTGCAAAGGACAACTTAATGAAATTAAAGTCTAAAACAAACACTCAACCAAATAAGGCTGGAAGGAAGAATAAGAATCTATTGGGAAGTGATTTGTTAATTAAAAGACTCATATGGAAACAAGAGAATCCGTAAGAAGAAAAGAAAAGGAAAAAGAAAAGGAAAGAGTAAGAGGACTGT
>NW_024825680.1:1024-1592 GCF_019175285.1 Sceloporus undulatus
GGAGGCGCGCGCTGGGAGAGAGACGGAGGGGAAAGAAGGCGCGCGCGAGGGAGAATTGAGGAGGAGAAGGACTGGAGCAGACGGAGGTGCACGCTGGGAGAAAGACGGAGGTGAAAGAGGGCGCGCACGGCGGAGAGTTGAGGAGGAGAAAGCACAGAAGCGGATGGGTGCCAGAGGAGGGAAAGAAGACACAGGTGGAAAAGAGCAAGTGTAATGGGGAGATAAAAAGAAGCCAAGAAGATTGAAAGAGAAAAAGGCTGAGAAGGATCTAACAAGACGCAAGGAGGAAAGAGGATCAAGAGGATACACAGGGGAGGGGGAAAAAAAAGAAGAGAGAGAGAGGGCTGAGAGGAATATATAACAAGAAGCAAAAGAAGAGCCAAGAGGTGAGGACAGATTGAAAGAGAAGAGAGTTATAGAGGGAATAAGGACAATAAAGGACTGAACTGACAGAAATAAAGTAACAGTAAAGGAAGAGACATGGAAAAAATAAAATAAATTTACAGGAAGATAAGAAAAATAAGATAAGTATATTTACAAACATAATATAGAATATTATTAATACAGT
>NW_024825681.1:0-1592 GCF_019175285.1 Sceloporus undulatus
ATAGATAGATAGATAGATAGATAGATAGATAGATAGATAGATAGATACATCACCAAACAGACAGCAACATTGGAACGAGGGGGGAAGGGTTCCATGGGGAACGAGCCGGATGGTCACGTAGGACAGGGCAGCAGGTAATTTATGAGGGGCTATTGAGAATCTGAGCCCAATCCGATATACAGCCTTAGATCTCGGCGCCATAGGAAAGCCAGGAACCAAATGGTCAAAACCTCCCTCCTTACTTTTACAGATCAAGGAAAGGGGTTTTACATCAAAGAGAAAGGTGCTGGAAAACAACTCATTGGGAGGGGCTGGAGGGAATCTTAAGGTTCTGATTCCATTCTGGGTCTTCAGTTTTGGCAAAGACATGGCAAGAATACTTTGTTCCAGTTCTATCAATAAATTTTCTGTCTCATCTGAAGTTTGTTGTGGATCTTTGGCCAGAGTATTTCCAGAGTCTCACAGTCTGTAGGGTCAAGGAGAGCAGATGGAGCCAAAGCAAAATAGGATCTTGTTGACTGAGCTGGACAATTTAACACCACCTGTATAATCCACAGCTTAATCCTATGCATGCCTACTGAGAAGCAGGTCCCCGCACAATTGCTTTCATGCATACAAACTACAGTACAGTTCTTTACATGTATCACCAGAATAGCCAATTCTTTAAAATGTAAAGATATTCAAAGTGTACGATATTTGAAGTTTAAATACCCTGACTAGAGGTAACAGTTTTTCTTCATCCTTGGGTAGAGGGATTCTAGTTTTTCTCTCTGATCAGTGATATGGACAGTGCTAAACACAAAAGTAACTTTACTAATTAACGAGCACTTTGGAAAATTACACTGGAAACAGTGTTTGAAATTAACTGGTACAAACTATTAGATATAATTTGCTAAATACAACATGCAACCCCCCCAACATGATTTAACCTCACATTTTAAGATTTTATAGTAGCTATTGTTATTAATTGTGTATAGAAATGGTGCACCACACTTGGCAGAAGCAAGTCTGATATCTGAATTAGCTGCTCTGGCTGTTCAAAACTTCCTTAGCAAGGGAAGACAGATCATACAGTTGGCCCTCCCCATAGGTGGTCTTGCCTTCTGCAGCTTTGAGCCTACGCGGAAGGTAAGCCCCAGGAGAAATAATGGGGCATGTACCCACATGCCCTGTGCCATGAATGCGTGCCCCATTATTGTCTATAGGGCTTGAGCATATGCTCTTTTTCCCATATGTGGGGGCGGGGTCTGGAATGGATCCCCCACATATGGGGTGGGTGGACTATATTTGATAACTTGCTAACACATGGAAGGACCTTAGGCACGGCGACGTGTGGATCCACTGCAGTGTTTGTCCCGCACACTATTGTATAACACACAAATCTTTTAGCGCATGAGTGAGATACAGTTAGGTCATCCTTCCTATTTTGTAAATCTATATCCATTTATTGTTGTTGGAAATGCCTTCAGGTTATTTCCAAATTATGGTAACCATAACGAAAACCTATCATGGTGTTTTCTTGGCAAGATTTATTCAGAAGAGATGTGCTATTGCCTAACCTTGTATACATCAATGACAGTACCCATGCAGAA
>NW_024825682.1:0-1592 GCF_019175285.1 Sceloporus undulatus
TTAAACAGTTAGATCTAGAGCAGGAAACAATTAAGCATACAATGGTGTGTTGGGCTCAAGATACAGGAAGACCCATCGATTTACAATCTTGGGAAGGATTGGGAAGTGATGAAGAGGAAATGGTAGGGTCACTACATGGACATATGGTGAAATGCTCACAGGGCACAGGGAAAAGGCAGAACTATTAAACACACCCTTTGTCTCAGTCTTCTCACATAAGAAAAAGGGTGCTCAACCTGAGGAAAATGGAGCAGATGATGCAGTAGAAATGCCAAATCCAAAAGGATGCTCAGCAATGGCTTCCTTGCATCCTGGGGAGAAGTGACTTGCAGGGTCCCACAGGGTTCTGCCCTGGGCCCAGTGCTATTCAACATCTTTATCAATGACTTGGATGATGGAATAGAGGGCATGATTATCCAGTTGGCATATGACACCAAATTAGGAAGAGTAGCTAAGAGTGGACTTTATGATGATGCACAAGGTCTGACTCGTGAACACAACCATTCTCACAATGCTGGCATGTGCATGGTTTCTCTCCAGTGTGGAGACTCTGGTGTTTCTCAAGGGAATACCTCTCAACAAAACATTTCCCACAGTGCTGACATTTGTATGGCTTCTCTCCTGTGTGGAGACTCTGGTGTCTTTGAAGGTGAGATTTGCGAGCAAAACATTTCCCACAGTGTTGGCATTTGTATGGTTTCTCTCCTGTGTGGACTTGCTGATGCTTTGAAAGGCTTGACTTGTTAGCAAAACACTTCTCACACTCCTGACATTTGTATGGTTTCTCTCCTGTGTGAAGACTCTGATGCCTCACAAGGGTAGACTTATGACGAAAACATTTACCACAGTGCTGGCATTTGTATGGTTTCTCTCCTGTGTGAAGAATATGATGCTTCACAAGTGAAGACTTTTCAGGAAAACATTTTCCACACTGCTGGCATCTGTATGGCTTCTCTCCTGTGTGGACTTTCTGATGATGCACAAAGGAAGGCTTGTCAGAAAAACATTTCCCACAGTGCTGGCATTTGTATGGCTTCTCTCCTGTGTGGATACTTTGGTGTCTTTGAAGGTGAGATTTGCGAGCAAAACATTTCCCACAGTGTTGGCATTTGTATGGTTTCTCTCCTGTGTGGAGACTCTGATGCTTCTCACGGGAATACTTCTCATCAAAACATTTCCCACATTGCTTGCATTTGTATGGCGTCTCTCCTGTGTGGACTGTTTGATGACTCTCAAGTTGTGACTTGCGAAGAAAACATTTGCCACACTGCTGGCATCTGTATGGTTTCTCTCCTGTGTGGACTCTCAAGTGCTTCCTCAGGTATGTCCTTTGACCAAAATACTTTCCACACTGTTGGCATTTGTGTGGTTTCTCTCCTGTGTGGATTCGTTGATGCTTTGAAAGGCTTGACTTGTCAGCAAAACACTTCTCACACTCCTGGCAATTGTACGGTTTCTCTCCTGTGTGAAGAATCCGATGTCTCACAAGGGCAGACTTGTGACCAAAAACTTTACCACAGAGCTGGCATTTGTATGGTTTCTTTTCTGTGTGAAGAATATGATGTTTCATAAGGAAAGACTTCTCAACAAAA
>NW_024825683.1:0-1592 GCF_019175285.1 Sceloporus undulatus
GGCAGGCACGGGTCAATCTTGCCTATGCCCAGGAATGAACAAGAAGGTCTACTTCCATCCGAACTGCCACTATTGTGGCCTTGGAGAGAGAAAAGAAGAGGCAGTTTTATCATGCCCAGGCCCAGCAGATGGGAGGCCCTACTTCCATTTCAACTGGCACTGCTGTGGCTTGAAGATAGAAAAGAACAAGAAAGGAGGAAGAATAGCACTATATGTCAGAGATATTTACACCAGTGAATAGATCCAGGACATCAATCATGGAATCCAGGTGGAGAGCATCTGGACAAAAGTTAAAGGAGAGGGAAACAACAAGGATGTTATTGTGGGAGTCTACTACAGACCCCCCAGTCAGATGGAGGAATTGGATGATGCCTTTCTAGAACAGATGACCACACACTCAGAAAGGAGAGATGTAGTAGTGATGGGTGACTTCAACTATCCTGATATGTTCTGGAAGTCAAACTCAGCCAAATCCTCAAGGTCTAGCAAATTCCTCACTTGCCTCGAAGATAATTTCATTGTCCAAAATGTGGAAGACGCAACAAGGGGGTCAGCTATTTTAGATCTAGTGCATTAACCAACAAGGATGACTTGGTTAATGGGGTGCAAGTGGTGGGATCATTAGGTGGAAGTGACCATGTTCTCCTGGAGTTTGTTATACAGTGGAAAGGAGAAGCCAGGCATAGTCAAACACGCATCCTAGACTTTAGGAGAGCAGATTTCAGTAAACTTAGAGAAGTATTGAGGGTGATCCCTTGGTCAGAAATACTAAAAGATAAAGGAGTTCAGGACGGATGGGACTTTCTCAAAAGGGAGATACTGAAGGCACAATTTCAAATAGTTCCAGTGAGAAAGAAAAATCGGAGGGGTCTCAAGAAACCAGGATGGATGACTAACGAACTTTCAACCGAGTTAAGTTTGAAACGGAACATGTATAAGAAATGGAAAAGGGGGGAAAATCACAAAAAAGGAATGCAAAGAAATAGCAGGCATGTGTAGGGGTAAAGTCAGAAAAGCTAAAGCGCAGAATGAACTCAGGCTTGCTAGAGAGGTTAAGAACAATAAAAAGGGCTTTTTTGGATATGTCCGCAGGAAAAGGAAGAAGAAGGAAATGGTAGGGCCACTGCGTGGAGAAGATGGCAAAATGCTAACAGAAGACAGAGAAAAGGCAGAATTACTCAACACCTTCTTTGCCTCAGTCTTCTCAGAAAAGGAAAAGGGTGCTCAGCCTGAGGATAATGGAGCTGAGGACAGATTAGAGGAATTTCAGTACAGAATAAGTAAAGAGATAGTAGAGGCATACCTTGTTAATCTAAACGAATTTAAGTCTCCAGGACCAGATGAACTACATCCAAGGGTACTAAAAGAACTGGCAAATGTAAAATCGGAGCCATTGGCAATCATATTTGAAAACTCCTGGAAAACAGGAGAAATCCCAGCAGACTGGAGGAGGGCAAACGTCCCGATCTTCAAAAAGGGAGAAAAAGAGGATCCCAACAATTATCGTCCAGTTAGTCTGACATCAATAGCAGGAAAGATTCTGGAGCAGATCATTAAACAGAGAGTCTCTGAACATCTAGAAGGCAATGCCA
>NW_024825684.1:0-1592 GCF_019175285.1 Sceloporus undulatus
GCATCCGGCCCGCGGGCCGCAGGTTGCCTACCCCTGCTTTAGAGGTATGCTGTTTAAATAATGCATGCGTCCTAAGAGGCCAGAAGCCACACCAAAGCCATGCTCCAGTTCAAAGGACTGGAGCACAGCTTTGGCGTGGCTTCTGGCCTCTTAAGATGCGCGTGCCATTTAAACAGCATACCTCTAAAGTGGCCCAAAGCAGCTTTATTTTGGCCTGTCTGTACAGGCCCTTGGTCTCTTTTTTATAAATAGCAAAAACCAAACAAAAACTTCCAAGAATTAGGTGCTAGCCTTCTAAGGATAGGACATTTTGGCTGCATCTGCACTGCTGTAGTCTTTGTATTCCAGGAAAATCTAATAAAGGGATGAATGCAAAACACATCACACTTATTATTTCAAACCTTGCTGTCATTATTTTTAGAGTCAAGAATACCCATAATAATGTACTAATATCTGTAAAAGAAAAAAATACTCTGTTTTCATTAAGTAGCTGGACCATTTTCTATATTGCATTTCTCCTATATGAAGGCAAGCCTCTTTTCCATCCTGTATAATTTGCAGTGCAAGAATGTATTGCAATGTTTATGTCTGGACCTGGTACTGATGCTGTGAGTATATCAGATGGCTCTGAGAGCACATGGAGCCCAAACTCTCACTAGAAGCCAAGATGACTAAACTGAAGTACTTTGGACAATTCATGAGGAGACATGACTCAGTGGGAAAGACAATAATGCAGGGAAAATCTGAAGGCAATTGGAAAGGAGGAAGACCACATTGTAGGTGGGTAGACTCAATCAGGGCAGTCACAGCCTTGAATCTGGAAGATCTGAGCAGGGCTGTTGATAGGTTGGAGATCTTGGAGGTTTCTCGTTCATAGGGTTGCCGTACATGGAAGTTGGCTTGATGGCAGATAACAGTAACAGATGCTGTTTGCTTGATGCTGAATTGTGTAGTTGTGATGAAATAAACTTATGCTGTACTTCAATACCAGATGGGGTACATTTGCTCTTTCTTGCAAAGAGATTATCTGTGTGTAGGGATAACACAGAAAATAAAGTGGTCCCATCATCTGCACAGCAGGTGAGGGAGAACCCCTCCTGACAAGTCTAAGAAAAGAACGGGCAGGAGAAGCAACAGCTGCCTCCTCTCCTGCTCCACTAGGGAACTGCATGCTACATCTGTTTTCTCTAACTTGCAATCTGGCAGTCCTGTCTTCTCAGCTAGAAATGGGAGGTTTGCTGGACTTTCTCTTCTAAAGCCACAACTATGCTTGATGTTATTCAGAGCTTTTTGCCCAAGTGGCAAAAACAGATTGCTTAGCTATAAAGGTATGCCACAATTTGGAACTTTTTTTTAAAGTTATGAGTTACTTTGGGTTTTTAAAAAAGAAATTACTGTATTAATATTGCTTTTCATTTTAAGAATAACATGTTGGATATCACATTGTCTTTCAGGTTTTTAACACACACACACACACACACACACAGAGAGAGAGAGAGAGAGAGAGAGAAAACCCCTAACCCCCAATTGATCCCAAAAGTAAATTTTAAAAAGTGACAAGTAAATATTGTTCATGATGCAAAACTACATAA
>NW_024825685.1:0-1592 GCF_019175285.1 Sceloporus undulatus
GAAGGAGTTAGCAAAACCATGGCTGAATCTTTCCTTGCCTGTGAAGATGCATGACATTCATGGGGTCAACATAAGTTGACAGGTGACTTGAAGATGGTGCACACAGACACTCACAGACACACCTATTTGGATGTAATTCAGTGAAATTCGCCTTCTCCCTCAAATTCTATGCCAATATAATACCTGCAAGATACATAGTCCTTCTACACTTTCCCCTTTTCTAGCACAAAAAGATATGAAGCTGCTTTTCAGCTTTATGGAGTAGAGTTGTCCCTCCATGTTTGCGGCTTTGACTTTTGCAGATTTGATTATTTGAGGTTCCGATTGATATGTTCTCTCTAGGAATCTCTGGCACGACTCTGCCAGAAGTTGGCCGTAGGTTTATTCCCTGCTGCTGGATTTCTCTTTGCTGTTTTTCATCACTGTTTTGTTGAATCACTATTGTACTGTGTTTTGTATTTTCAGCCACTTCTATTCCATGCAGAGAATTTTGGTCAGTGGGTGACAGCGAATGAATGACTGTATTCTCAGAATAGTCATAAATGGTAGATGGAGAGTGATCTTCCATCCCCATCCCCTGGTGCTTCCTTTTAAAGTATTGGGTGGGATGTGGCTGTTCGTGTGTCAGTCATCTGCTGGACATTGCCCTTGTCATCAGTGGTCACAAAGGATTTCCCTCTAAAGCTTGTGACATCTTCAGTACCCTATTTAAATAAACCTGTAACCTCTTTGTTTAATCATTTTCTTACTGTCCATCTGGGCTAATCTCATGCTGAAAAAGGGGTGTCCCTTCTTCACCTCCAAATCATGTATCTCCTGTTCCACAGGTTATAGGTCCTGATATGTGTTTTACCATATTGCAAGAAAGGTGCTATAATGCACTGACAAGAGTTCATGCTTTGCATGTAGGAGGTTCTGTGTTCAGTTTTTGTGTAGGATCTTATGTAGTAAGGAAACTAAGAAAGATCTATCCCTGTCCCTGAAAAGTCAGCCAGAGCTTTCCCCAATCTTCTAGATATTTTGAACAGTAACTTGTGTATATATTTCATTATAGGAACTGATAGGGATTTGTAGTCCAAAAATGCCAGGAGAATATCACCCGAGGGAAGTCTGTTCCTGATAGAGCTGACCAGAGATCTCCATATGAGGCAGTATATAAAACATTTTGTTTTCTTCTTCTATACTTGGTGACTCTGACCTGCTCCATGCGACAGTTTTCCTTATATCTTCTGTGTGCTACTGAGTGTGTTTTTCAGCATTTGGTGCTTAAAACCCTATCTAATGTATATGCTGCCCTGGTATTATTGTTATGGAAAACCATGGTTTCTTGTGATAATAGTATATGAGCCTTGAGCTCTTGCACTCTGCCCTCCTCTTTTTTCTCATTGGAGAAGAGGCTTGAAAGCATTTGTTTCCAATTACTTTTTTATTGGAAAAACAAAAGAACTTCATTGAAGATGGTCAGGATAGAAGTGATCAGCGATGCATTTAGGTCAGATCTGAGGCTTCCCGCCTCCCCACCATAGTTTTAAGACTCAAACTAATTAGCCCAACCTTCTCAATTTTAATGAATCCTTTGGAGAAGCCACAGC
>NW_024825686.1:0-121 GCF_019175285.1 Sceloporus undulatus
GGTGCTCAACAATGGCTCCTTTTCATCCTGGAGAGAAGTGACCAGTGGGGTCCCACAGAGCTCTGTCCTGGGCCCAGTACTATTCAACATCTTTATCAATGACTTGGATGACAGAATTGGG
>NW_024825686.1:221-1592 GCF_019175285.1 Sceloporus undulatus
AGGGCTCTGTCCTGGGCCCAGTACTATTCAACATCTTTATCAATGACTTGGATGACAGAATTGGGGGCATACTTTTCAAATTTGCAGATGACACCAAATTAGGAGCAGTAGCTAATACTCCAGAGGACAGGACCAAAATTCAAGATGACCTGAATAGACTAGAAAACTGAGCCAAAGTTAACAAAATGAATTTCAACACGGAGAAATGTAAGGTACTGCACTTAGGGCGGAAAAATGAAATGCACAAATATAGGATGGGGGACACCTGGCTGAACGAGACTATGGAGCTTATCCCCGTTCTGTTCCCTTTCTGCCCCCTTCCGTTCCACACCGGGCCCATTCCCCAGAGCCCGTGCAATAAGCTCCAATGTGTGCAAGGGATCTAGGAGTCCAAGTAGACCACAAGTAGAAGATGAGTCAACAATGTGATGCGGCAGCTAAAAAGGCCAATGTGATTTTAGGCTGCATCAATAGAAGTACAGTCCACCGTTCCCATACATGGGGAATCCGTTCTGGACACACACACACACACACACACACACACACACACGTATGGGGAAAAGAGCATATGCCCAAGCCCCACAGCAAATAATGGGGCATGTGCTCATGTCGGCGCATGGGGTGCATGGCGTGAGTATATGCCCCATTATTTCTGCTGGGGCTTGCCTTCTGCATAAGCTCAAAGCCGTGGAAGGCAAGCCCGTCTATATGGAGGGCCAACTGTATAGTCTCTAGATCAAGGGAAATAATAGTGCCACTCTATTCTGCTTTGGTCAGGCCCCACCTGGAATATTGTGTCCAGTTCTGGGCACCACAATTCAAAAAGGATGTTGAGAAACTGGAGCATGTCCAAAGGAGGGCAACTAAAATGGTGAAGGGTCTAGAATTGCCCTATGAGGGAACGACTTAGGGAGCTGGGGATGTTTAGCCTGGAGAAGAGAAGGTTAAGTGGTGATATTATTATAACCCTGTATAAATATTTGAAGGGATGTCATATTGAGGAGGGAGCAAGTTTGTTTTCTGCTGCTCCAGAGAACAGGACCTGGAACAATGGATGCAAACTACAGGAAAAGAGATTCCACCTCAACATTAGGAGGAACTTCCTGACAGTAAGGGCTGTTCAACAGTGGAACACACTCCCTCGGAGTGTAGAGGATTTTTACTCCATGGAGGTCTTTAAACAGAGGCTGGATGGCCATCTGTTGGGTATGCTTTGATTGAGAGTTCCTGCATGGCAGGGGATTGGACTGGATGACTCTTGCGGTCTCTTCCAACTCTATGATTCTATGATTCTGCTAGGAGGGGAAGGACGGAGAAATGGATAGGAACTGCTGAGATTCTATTTCATATTTCATTCATCCTAAAGAAGAA
>NW_024825687.1:0-1592 GCF_019175285.1 Sceloporus undulatus
CGATTGGCTTGCAGGCTGACATTCAGCCTCATTGGACACTGACTGACGCTCTGGAGTCTTACCGATTGCATGGCAGCCTGACCGCAAACCTAGTAATTCCCTGAACTTGCAGCCTTACTGCGAACCTCATTGGTTCCTGACTCTCCTGGGTCATACCAATCGGATAGGTGCCCGATTTTGATATTGATCCATCCATGACATTCGAGAATCGTACCAATTCGCTTGAAACCTGACATTCACCCTCATCGGTCCCTGACTCTCTGGAGTCATACCGATTGGATGGCAGCGTGAATTCGAAACTCGTCGATTCCTGACTCTCCTGGGTCATACCAATTGGACAGGTGCCCGATTTCGATATTCATCTGTCCAGGACGTTCCAGTGTCATACCAATTCGCTTGCAGCCTGACATTCACCCTCGTCGGTCCCTGACTCTCTGGAGTCTCACGGTTAGGATGGCAGCCTGACAATGACCCTCGTCGGTCCCTGACTCTCCTGGGTCATACCAATTGGATAGGTGCTCGATTTCGATATTCATCCGTCCATGGCATTCCAGATTCGTTCCAATTTACTTGCAGCCTGACATTCACCCTCATCGGTCCCTGATTCTCTGGAGTCTTACTGATTTGATGGCAGCCTGACCTCGAACCTCTTCGGTCCCTGACTCTCCTGGGTTATACCAATTGGATAGGTGCCCGATTTCGATATTCATCTGTCCATGGCGTTCCAGATTCGTACCAATTTATTTGCAGCCTGACATTCACCCTCATCAGTCCCTGACTCTCTGGAGTCTTAATGACTGGATGGCAGCCTGACCTCAAACCTCTTCGGTCCCTGACTCCCCTGGGTCATACCAATTGGATAGGTGCCCGATTTCGATATTCATCCGTCCATGACGTTCCAGAGTCGTACAGAATGGCTTGCAGCTTCACATTCACCCTCATCGGTCCCTGACTCTCTGGAGTCTTACTGATTGGATGGCAGCCTGACCTCGAACCTCGTCGGTCCCTGAGTCTCCTGGGTTATACCAATTGGACAGGTGCCCAATTTCGATATTCATCTGTCCAGGACGTTCCAGTGTCGTACCAATTCGCTTGCAGTCTGACATTCACCCTCGTCGGTCCCTGACTCTCTGGAGTCTCACGGTTAGGATGGCAGCCTGACATTGACCCTCATCGGTCACTGACTCTCCTGGGTCATACCAATTGGATAGGTGCTCAATTTCAATATTCATCCGTCCATGGCATTCCAGATTCATACCAATTTACTTGCAGCCTGACATTCACCCTCATCGGGTCCCTGACTCTCTGGAGTCTTACTCATTGGATGGCAGCCTGACATCAAACCTCGTCGGTCCCTGACTCTCCTGGGTCATACCAATTGTATACGTGCCCGATTTCGATATTGATCCGTCCATGACGTTTGACAATCGTACCTAATGGCTTGCAGCCTGACATTCACCCTCATCGGTCCCTGACTCTCTGGAGTCATACCGATTGGATGGCAGCCTGAATTCGAAACTCGTCGATTCCTGACTCTCCTGGGTCATACCAATTGGACAGGTGTCCGATTTCGATATTCATCTGTCCAGGAC
>NW_024825688.1:0-1592 GCF_019175285.1 Sceloporus undulatus
CCCAATACTTTAAAACACTATAAAATCTACAACAAGCGTTAAAACCAAAGAAGACAAACTAGCTAGCTAGAACCATTGCATATCAGGGGAGAACAGCATGTCATCAGGGCACATGGGCCAAAGCCTGTCGGAAGAGAATGGTCTTTAATTCCTTCCTAAAAAGATCAAGGGAGGTGAAGGAGCTTGACTTCATAGAAAAACATTTCCCACAATGCTGGCATTTGTATGGCTTCTCTCCTGTGAGGACTCTCTGATGCCTAACTAGGACTGACTTTGATAATATTATATGTACTTATATATTCTTCTATATGTTATACTTATACAGTCTGCCCTTCTTAAACATGGATTATTTATAGCATCCACAGCCAGAAAAAGTTCCACAACAGTATAGATATAAAATATCAAACCTTGATTTTCCAGTTTTTATTACGGACTCCATTTTGCTCTCTCATTATAGTCAATGGGACTTGAGCATCCCCGTATTTTGTTATACAATGGGGATCTTGGAACCAAACCTCGACCTACAACAAGGGTCCATTCTGTGTGTGTGTATGTGTGTGTGTATGTGTGTGTGTGTGTATTATCATCATATATACTCCATATATCTATAGCTATATCTATATTTCACGTTAAAACCCATCAATAGTTTTTCCAGCAAGCCTGGAGTTTTTGGCGCATGCGCAAAAGCCTCCTACAGTGCCATCTGCTGTCCAGGAAAAGTTTGCATGGGAAGGCCCTGTGGCGAATAGAGCCTCAAGCTGACCAATGAAAAGGCAGCTAGAGCTCAGCCAATCAGGTGCTGGATGAGAAGAGGGGAAAACCAACCGGTGGCTGTCAGTTGGAGAAGACTGACAGTTGGGACTTTTGATCTGAGGGGAAGGTTCTAGGCAAGGCAGTGTGAGGGCTTGGGTTGTTAGCAGTCCTCCTGAGGGACTGGAAATGGGGTTTTCCTTGAGTCCAAAGGAAAGGACTTGGATCGCAAACAGGGTCTAGGAAAGAGAGGGCTGCGTTGCATACCTTAACTGTGCTGATAGCCTATGGGGCTTGGGCCCTAGAAGGGAATTTGGTAGCACTAATTATTTATTCATATTGAACAAGCTTTGAAACGAGTTATATTTATTCCATCCTGTATTACAATAAGCCTTCGTTTTTATTTTAAACATCACTTGGCTCGTGGTGAGGTTAAAAACAGCAACGCTACCTATAGCTTAAAATCTTTGGTGTGCCTCACACATATTTTGGTGGCAGTGGTGGGGTAACAAAAGTCCCAAGCACCTGCCACAATAGAAAGGTTGACCCTCACAGGCCCAAACTCCTGAGGTGAGTTTTGGGGCCTTAGGCTGGGAATATTGGTAGTGTGCTTTGCTTTACTCTTCCCAGAGACAATGCCCAGAGAGTGGAATCGCTGGACAGATGGGGAGGTCCAGTACCTCTATCACTGTCTGGAGAAGAATGTGGACCTGGACCTCATAATGGGGTCCACATCCCACCCTAAAAGGGCGATCTACTCAAAGATTGCCAGGAAGCTGAGGAGACAGGGCTTTGAGAGGTCAGAGACGCAGGTGGCCTCCAAGGTGAAGGTGATGAGGACA
>NW_024825689.1:0-746 GCF_019175285.1 Sceloporus undulatus
GCATGTCCTCCATTTTTAAAAAACGTGTCCTACATTTGAAAATGTTGCCCTACATTTGTCCTACATTTGTCCCGGTTTGGAGGTCCTGACTTATGGCAACCCTATGTAAATATAATAATTTTCATGCAGGAATATTCCCTGAGAGTGAGACCTGAAAATTATTTCAAGGATTCCTTCAGGGTGAAAAGGTTTGAGGAAAGCTGATTTAGAGCGTTGGACTCGAAGCGGAAAGGCTCAGATTGACATCTGCATTTGTTCATAAAGCTCACTGGGTGACCTTGAGCTACTCAACATTTCTCAGACTAATCTACCTCACAGGGCTGTTTTGAGGATAAACATGAAATGGAAGACCATATACTGTGTCTTGAATTCCTGTGAATGACAGAATATTAATGTAAGAAATGAGTTAATTAGGATCTGATTCTAAACTTTTACTGAGCTGACTTTCAGCAAAATTAAGCTCTTGATGTGGAAATTTTATTTTCAATTTGATTTGAGTTTAATTTTATCTATGGCCTTTCTAGATGTTGTTTTGGTTTTTGGAGGGAGACATTTGATTAGAAAATACTGTAAAATGCTGTAATATGCTTTGTCTTTTGAGAATAGGGGACAATAATAGGTCAAAAGGGCCACCTTTGGATAACACTTTTATATGAGTGATTATTAATATTATTACATTAATTAGACATGCTATCTTTGGCTTACTGTAAATATCCCTGGAGAAATCACATATAAGTAGGCATATA
>NW_024825689.1:846-1592 GCF_019175285.1 Sceloporus undulatus
GCATGTCCTCCATTTTTAAAAAACGTGTCCTACATTTGAAAATGTTGCCCTACATTTGTCCTACATTTGTCCCGGTTTGGAGGTCCTGACTTATGGCAACCCTATGTAAATATAATAATTTTCATGCAGGAATATTCCCTGAGAGTGAGACCTGAAAATTATTTCAAGGATTCCTTCAGGGTGAAAAGGTTTGAGGAAAGCTGATTTAGAGCGTTGGACTCGAAGCGGAAAGGCTCAGATTGACATCTGCATTTGTTCATAAAGCTCACTGGGTGACCTTGAGCTACTCAACATTTCTCAGACTAATCTACCTCACAGGGCTGTTTTGAGGATAAACATGAAATGGAAGACCATATACTGTGTCTTGAATTCCTGTGAATGACAGAATATTAATGTAAGAAATGAGTTAATTAGGATCTGATTCTAAACTTTTACTGAGCTGACTTTCAGCAAAATTAAGCTCTTGATGTGGAAATTTTATTTTCAATTTGATTTGAGTTTAATTTTATCTATGGCCTTTCTAGATGTTGTTTTGGTTTTTGGAGGGAGACATTTGATTAGAAAATACTGTAAAATGCTGTAATATGCTTTGTCTTTTGAGAATAGGGGACAATAATAGGTCAAAAGGGCCACCTTTGGATAACACTTTTATATGAGTGATTATTAATATTATTACATTAATTAGACATGCTATCTTTGGCTTACTGTAAATATCCCTGGAGAAATCACATATAAGTAGGCATATA
>NW_024825690.1:0-1483 GCF_019175285.1 Sceloporus undulatus
AGTACTTCATGGAAAATAAGAAGCAATTACAAAGAACCGCTTTCATAGTGTGATCAATGGACCCCTTGGGATCGATTCACCAACACAGAGTGAAGGCGAATTGCAAACCGGTTTAAATGTCAGTGGGAATGGGGCCCAACACTAGATGGCAGCTCATTCCCACCGTTTCAGAGAGCAGTCCTTCTTGGTTTTACCTGGAGAGTTAGTGACAAAGGTGTGCCACGCCTTTTCAACATTCAAATGGAAGAGGGATTCCTCAAAGGAAGGGATGTGTTCAAGACAAAGAAGGAACGGGGCTGGCTCAACAACGCCTGAACCGTATAAAAGGAGTCCGAAGACATGACTTTTCCAACAGATTCCCTCAGCTTCTTCTGAAGACTCCTCTGAAAGCTTCCTAAGCGAATATTCACAAGGTTCGTTCTGCTACTTGCTGGGTCTGAACTTCATGTGAATTATATGAGCTCTCTCTGTCTCCCTCTCTCTTTCTCTCTCTCTCTCTCTATCACTCTCTCCATTCCTTCCCTTTTTCATCTAAGATGGTTCTGCTTATTTAAAGTACCAGGTATTTTTATATACTTAAGAACATTATAAGTTTTCCCTGTCTCTGAATAAGAAGTTGAATTGTTGCAAGGATCCTGTAGTGCACTCCTGTATTCAATGGCAAAACTGTATCTATGGACCATATCACACTTGGGAAATCCCACAGACAAATGGGATTTATATTAGATTTAAATTATTTATCAGATTGTGTGTGTATCTCGGAAAAGCATAGTTAGGGATAAGAATAAAAAGTAATATAAAATATTTAGGAATTAATATAATGAAAATCTTAAAAGAAATGGAAAGAGGAAATTTAATAGTACTATTTTGATACGAGTCTCAGAAAAAAGGAGGGTTAGGCCTCCCTAATATAAAAGGATATGATGAAGCCAACCATTTGAGATTTGTAATAGAAGGTATGTTGGATGTCCCAGATTTGGATTGGATAGAAATGAGGAAAAAGAGATAGATGTGAAAATAGAGAAAAATGTTTTTAAAGAATTTAGTGTGAAAGGAATGAAAGAAATTGAAAACTCATTTATGAAAAATATATTACAAATATGGAATAAATATAAAAAAGGATTAATGAATGAAAACTCACCAAAAATAATGGAAAAATCCTTCCCCAAAATTTAAAAGATTTATTAGATAAAGAATGAAAGAAAAGGAAAACGGATAAAAAAGAAAATTGGACGGAATTAAAAATAGGAAAATAAAATATAAAAGAATACTTTGGGGAATAAATATGTCCTGGTTACATTTTATGCAAATAGAAGAACGGCTTAAAAATTGGAAGAAAAGAAATATAGAAAAAGGAAAAATATACACAATTTGAACAAATAATCCAGAAAGAAATGGAGGAAAATGAAAATATGTGTCAGAATCCACCTTCAGTCAGGCATTCAGGGTTTATTCTGCCATGAGGTTTGGATAGATAGGGAGA
>NW_024825690.1:1493-1592 GCF_019175285.1 Sceloporus undulatus
TAGATAGATAGATAGATAGATAGATAGATAGATAGATAGATAGATAGATAGGCAGTCACTTTGAGAATAGAGAGGATGCCGCCATGAGGACTAAGCTGG
>NW_024825691.1:0-1592 GCF_019175285.1 Sceloporus undulatus
AAGGAGCACCAGCCTGAACTCGTAATAGTCCCGTCTCAATCCTTCAGGCAAGGAGAATCAGCATGAGGTTGCAAGAGACCAATGTCAGTCCTTCAGGTAAGGTAAGGAGCACAGGCCTTGAGTCACAATAGTCCTGTCCCAATCCTTCAGGTAAGGAGCACCAGCCTGAACTCTAATAGTCCCGTCTCAATCCTTCAGGCAAGGAGAATCAGCATGAGGTTGCAACAGAGGCCAATGTCAGTCCTTCAGGTAAGGTAAGGAGGACAGGCCTTGAGTCACAATAGTCTCGTCCCAATCCTTCAGGTAAGGAGCATGAGCCTGAAGTTACAATGGGCCAGTCTATAGACTTCAGGAAAGAAGCCACAGCCTAAAGTCCCAATAGGCCAGTCTCAATGCTTCAGGTAAGGAGCATCAGCCTGAGATCCCCATGGGGCAGTCTGGATCCTTTAGGCAAGGAGTCTCAGTCGGAGGTCGCAATGGACCAGTCTCAGTCCTTCAAGCAACCTCCTTTTCTGGGAGAGATTTTGACTTCCAGTTATGCGCAAACATTATTCTAGCTAAGGTTGTCGTATAAAACAGCGCCTTCCCATATTTATTGTCCAAATTTTCTCCAAACATCCTTAATAAATAATATTCTGGTTTTAGTTATTATTATTATTATATTGGTATTATTATCTTGGTATTATTATTATTATTAAGGTTCAATGTAGTTTGCAGTCAATGAATGCATTTTGGAGCCAATGATGGGGGCTGGAGGGTCTCCTCTAGGGAGGCAGCTTTGGGGGCTGGAGCAAGTAAGGCCCTTCTCCTCCTCCTCCTCCTCCGGCCTCTTCCCCTTCAGTCCTTATTCTCACAGAAGAACCCAATTGGGGAGTCCCGCATGGAGGCCCCCACCTTCCCTTCCCTTCCCTTCCCTGCCAAGGCAGAAAGGCTCCTCTGGCTGCCAGGCCTCCTTCTCTCTCTTGGGAGTCTCTGGGGGTCTATGATATTTCAGAGGGGAATCAAAGGGTCTGTGTGTGTGAATATACATTGGCCTCTTTTCAGGTAAGAGAGGAACATCTCTCTTTTTGAAGCTCTTTCCACTCTCTTCTCCCAAAACAGAAAGAAACAAAGCCCCATTCCAGACGGACCTTGGCTCTACCCCCAGTACATACTAGGGGTTGGCCGAGGACGCAGCGTCCAATCAGGCCTCACCCCTAGTACATACTGGGGATGTCATAATGGTGGCGCCCTATACACATAGGCACCACCATTTTGACGTGCCGGATGCTTAGTGTCTGCACGTCGCGGCGCGGATGTGACACTGCAAGTGTGCCATTGGTGCCTTGCGGCATCACAACTGTGCTGCAAGAAGAACCCGTGGTTTGTCACGTGGTTTGTCCACTGTGGCTCCCTCGCACAGCAAACACAGGCGCCGGCAGAGCGCCCTTTTTGGGGGCTCTTTAAAGCGCCAAAACAAAAAAGAAAGGCCTCCTTCACTGGCAGAGTCTGTTGTCGCAGCCCCTGAAGCCCCTCTGCCCTGAAGGAAGATGGCTGTCCTGGCTCCCACTGAGCATGCTCAGTCCTTCCAGAAAGAGAAGGAGGAGGAGGAG
>NW_024825692.1:0-1592 GCF_019175285.1 Sceloporus undulatus
GGGGGCAAAAAGGGCCTGTGTGTATAAATTCATAGAAAAGCAGAAAGCTAATATTGTTTGTTTGCAAGAAACACATATAAATAAAAAGGACTTGAAATATTTGAGAAATACAAGGCTCGGAACAGCATATATATCAGCAAATGACAAAAGAAAGAAAGGAGTAGTAATATATGTGGACAGGAACATACAAAGTAAGGAGATTGTTAGCGATCAGAAAGGGTTATATGTAGGTATAGAAATAAAAGTGGATGGTACACAAATGTTAATTATGGGGATATATGCTCCCATTAAAGAGAAAGAAAGCTTCTTCAGAAAAATTCAAGATATAATATTAGAACAGAAGAGAGAGAATGTAATAATAATGGGAGACTGGAATGGGGTATTTTGCCCTAAGGAAGATAGATCGATACATACGGAACATAAAAAAAAAAGAGCTATAAGGGAACATGGGAAGTTGCCAAGAATAGCCTTTGATCTTCTGGATAACTGTGTACTACAGGAGGCATGGAGATACAAAAAAGGTACAGAAAAGGGGTATACCATTTTCTCAGAGAGACATAAAACCATGTCAAGAATAGATATGTTTGCATTGTCAAAAACACTGTTACCAGACATTAGTAAAATAGAAATATTACCGAAAGCAGTATCTGATCATAATCCAGTGGTGTTAAACTTAAGAGGAAGAAGAAAGGAACGGATATGGAGATTGAATGAATCACTGTTAGAAAACAAAGAAAATGTAAAATACGTAAAAAAAGAGTTAGAGTGGTTCTTTAAAGAAAATGATAAGGATGGAGTCCCACCAAAATTGCTATGGGACACATGTAAGGCAGTGTTACGAGGCTTTTTTGTGAAGTTAGGGTCCAGAAAGAAAAGAATGGAAGAAAGAAATATGCAGGATTTAACTGCAAAAAGCAAAGAGAAGGAAAGAGAACTAGGAGAGGACCCAAAAAATGGGAAAGTAAGAAAAGAATTAAACTTAATACAAAGACAAATTAAAGAGGAATTAAATAAAGAGGTGGAATGGCAATTGAAGAGAACTAGACAAAGATTTTTTGAAGAAGCAAATAGACCAGGGAAATGGTTGGCACAGAGATTAAGGAAAGTAAAAGAAAGAAGGGTGATCCTAGAATTAAGAAGCGGAGGAAAGAGTTATAAGGAACAGAAGGAATTGAAGAGAATATTTGAAGAATATTATAAAGAGTTATACAGAGAGGAAAAAATAGGAGATAATCAGCAAGAAAGAATAACTGAATACTTAGATAAGCGAACAATCGTGCCATTAGAGCAGGAATTGAAGGATAAGTTGAATGCACCCATTATGGAAGAAGAGTTGAAAGGAGCAATAAGGAAAGGTAAAAGTGGTACGGTGCCTGGACCAGATGGGCTATCTGGAGGTTTATATAAGAAATTTGAGGAAGAATTAAAAGATTGTATGTTAAAAGTTTTTAATAATATAGATAAAGAAGGTAAACCAGACTCTTGGAGAGGAGCACACATAGCGGTGATACATAAGGAGGGGAAGGATGAAAAGGAGCCGAAGAATTATAGGCCGATTTCTTTGATCAATAATGATTATAAAATATTAACAT
>NW_024825693.1:0-1592 GCF_019175285.1 Sceloporus undulatus
CAGAAGAATTTGTCAGTCACGAGAAAGTCGACACAAGAAAGAAGCCAAATAAATGCCAGCATTGTGGGAAATATTTTGCTTACATGTCAGTCCTAGTCATGCATCGGAGAGTCCACACCGGAGAGAAGTCATACAAATGCCAGCACTGTGGGAAGTGTTTTTATTCGAAGTCACACCTAGTGAGACATCAGAGAGTCCACACAGGAGAGAAGCTTTACAAATGCCAGCATTGTGAGAAATGTTTTTCTTCAAAGTCATGCCTATTGGCACATCAGAGAGTCCACACAGGAGAGAAGCCAAACAAATGCCAACATTGTGGGAAATGTTTTTCTTGGAAGTCAAACCTAGTGACACATCAGAGAGTCCACACAGGAGAGAAGCCATACAAATGCCAGCATTGTGGGAAATGTTTTTCTTCCAAGTCATACCTATTGGCACATCAGAGAATCCACACAGGAGAGAACCCAAACAAATGCCAGGATTGTGGGAAATGTTTTTCTTCCAAGTCAAACCTAGTGAAACATCAAAGAGTCCACACAGGAGAGAAGCCACACAAATCCCAGAAATGAACTAACGTATTTGTCAATAAGCAATACTAAAGAATATATTTTTAATCCTGTGGTGATAAGGAAAAGCCCTTGTGATTTTGTGTGTTAGGTTTGTGTGTCCATATGTCTCTTTATGTTTTTCAGTTATATTTTGTGGAGTTGAGGTTTTAATTGCCATTTGTTTAGATTATTGCTTTAGTTTATAAATTTTAGTAGGGATTATGGGTGGTGGTTAGAACAGTTATAGGAATGATGGCATTTGGAATTTGTGGAATGTTGGTTCAAGAAAGTTGGGGCCAGGTATTACCAGAAAGGGGGCTAGTTTCTGGAAAGGGCAAAGGGGGCCTTGTTATCTGTGGGGCATAGGCTGTGGGAATTGGAGGGGGGGCTAGGTTTGGAAGAGGGTGATGTTTTAAGTTTTGGGGTTTTAATATTTGGTTTGGGGAGGGCAGCTCTGACTTAAACACTGAATTTCTGATTATGTGTTTGCAATAAAGTTTTTGTTGTTTCAACTCACTGGACTCATTGGTGAACAGAAATTCTGCATTTGCACAAAATGTACCCTTTCTTCTCTCCTCATCCCTCAGCTCCATTCCCAGGCATAAAAACAGAGGCAAACACACATATATACTCAGAGAGACAGAGCTATATGTACAAACCAGAGCCTTCCCAGCCTTTCCCTCCTGAGTCCAGCTCCGCAGCTTGGGCTCCATTCCGGAAGGAAGGAAAAAAGGCCATAGTCCTTCCCTTCTTCCAAAGGCCGACAATGGAATAAACAGCAGCAGCAGCAAAGGCCTTACACTCTCAGCCCCCGAAGCTGCTCTGAGGGAGGGAAGTGCGGAGAGCCCTCATTCATTTGCGGGAACCTCCCGGTTCTGGGCTCGTGCCGAAAGGGCCTTGGACTCCCTTGAAGCGATGTATGTTAAAAGAGGAGAAGGAAGGAATAAAGGAATGAAAGTGCCAAGGGAAGAGAAGTATAAAGGGACTGCTGAAGTCGGGGGGGGGGGGCAATCTGGGACCTGACTCTGGCACCTTCCCCTCATT
>NW_024825694.1:0-1592 GCF_019175285.1 Sceloporus undulatus
TCCCATGTCACTAAGGCGGTAACGGCATCCTCCATGCGCTTGAGTGGGGTCCCCTTGGAGGATGTTGGAGAGCTGCTGTTTAGTCCTAGCCCTTGACTCTCTTCAAGTGCCATAGGCTGCCACCAGAACCTAACAGGATGCAGTCTTTTGAAGGGCAGTGTTCGTTTCAGGTCACACTGATTGTACTGCCTCCATGTGTTCCTCTGGAATATGTTCATTTCATTTGGTTCACAGAAATATGTTTCGGCCAAAACTGGCTTGTTACGACATTTCTATGGTTCATTGTTGATGTTTTTTACATAGGTCTTGCTTGACCTGTTGTGTTCATATGTACCTTCGTTTGCACAGGTTAAGTGCTATTTGAGGTACCTAATATGACTGACTCAGCTCTTGGGTTCGAAAATTTATTGGTAAAAACAACACACTATTTGAATCTTGCTTGGGTTTCATGACACTCCCTCCGCCATTAACCTAAGCTTGTCAGTCTCAATCCATTTGTATGATTCGCAGAGACCACGAAGAAGAAGGACAGGTTGCATACCTGTAATAGTATTTCTTCGAGTGGTCATCTGCGAATACATACAAATCCTGCCCGTCCTCCCCTCAGTGTCCTGCTCTTCAGTGGCTCATTTTCATGTCGCTTACGCGGCGTCAATTGCGGAACTGGGGAAAGAGCGGGAAGCCAGGGGCTTTATAAGGGATGGGCGGAGCTACCGCCAAAAAGTTTCTATTTGTTGCAAAGTGTACTTTGCCCAGTGATTCTAGAGGTTTCCGAAGAGCACTGCGCAGGCGCAGTACAACCCATTTGTATGTATTCACAGATGACCACCCAAAGAAATACTGTTACAGGTATGCAACCTGTCCTTCTCAGTCCTCAGCTCCATTCCCAGCCATATGAGCAGCAGAGGCAAACAAACACACACACACACACACACTCAGAGAGACAGATCTGTATGTACAAAGCAGAGTCTTCACAGCCTTTCCCTCCTGAGTCCAGCTCCGCAGCTTGGGCTCCATTCCGGAAGGAAGGAAAAGGGAAGGAATTCTTCCAAATGCCGACAATGGAATAAGCAGCAGCAGCTAGGGCTTTGCGATCCCTGCGCATGCTCAAGAGGGGCCTTTGGTGGCAAATGTGCATGCAGTCTCAGCCCCTGAATCTGCCGCCCTCACAGCCTGCTCTGAGGGAGGGAAGTGGGGAGAGCACTCATTCATTCAGAATGGCTGGAGGATCTTCTGGGGGAGGGTGATGTAAGAAGGACGGAAACCTGATCTCCTCCCCGCAATGAAAGGCAGGGAGCCTGCCAGGCCTCCTCTCCCTTCTCTCCCTTCCCTGCCCCCTTCTCTGGGGATTCCTTGGGGCCCAGGTACTTGGGGGGTTATTTTGAGAAAAGAGGAAAGGGGGACCCTTGGAGAGAGGCGTGGCCATGGAGGGGAGGGGGATTCAAAGGTAGAAAGGACTTTGAGGAGCCCCCTCCCTCCTGGAAAGTGGGGCAGAGGAGAGACCCTTCCTTCTGATGACTCATTTAGGGAAGAGTTTGTGCCAAATACAAAGCATCACACAGGATAGGGTTCAATAGCATTGGAAACAAGAT
>NW_024825695.1:0-1592 GCF_019175285.1 Sceloporus undulatus
TGTGTGTGTGTGTGTGTGTGTGTGTGTGTGTGTGTGTGTGTGTGTTTAATAAACAGTGAATCTTTAAAAACATTTGCAGTGGGTGGGATGATCTTCTGAGGAAGCAATAGATATTTCTGAATTAAGCACATATGTTGACACAATCTGCAAGTGAATATAGTGACAAATTAGACTTTTAAAATCCCAAACTTAAGGTTTTGGCTTAATATTTGAACAGATATGCAACTGTATGTTTCAGTCTCAGGACCTTACTGCACAGGCTCCAGGCAGGGGATGAGAATGGTTCAAAAGGGGCCGGGAAGAGAATGGAATGAGTGAGGGATGCATTTTACTGCACACAGGAAGTCCCTCACTCATTCCATTCCCTTCCCTTCCATTCCAAATCTATCCCAGAGGAGGAGATTTTTGAGAACTGTTCTGAACAGTTCTCAAAAATCGCATTCTCTGGGAAGGATTGAGAATGGAAGGGAAAGGAACGGAACAAAATGGGAACTTTTGTGTGCAGTAAAATGTGCCCCCCACTTGTTCCCGGCCACTTTCATTCTGTTCTTGTCCCATGCCTGGAGCCCTTGTGCGATAAGGTCCTCTGTGTAGACCTTTTGACAATTCTGAGAATTATCCACTTTGTAGTATCCTAGTTTAAATTCATGCTGCAGGGAAATAAATTTCAGTTTATCACCTCTTGCCTAACCTTTTCTTCCCTAGTATTAGCTGCATTTTTCTTTCAGATATGAACAAGGGAATCAGACTATACCTGAAACATTCACCAACTTTAGTGTGTAAAATTCATTGAATTCAGGAATTTTATCAGGAACAGCATGAAGAGTTATGGGTTGTGACCATTCACCATCCATGAACTGTACAGTCCCAGACACTTCAAAGAATTCTTCTTCTGGACCCAGATCTGAATTATTCTCAAACAGCTGCCAGACCAAAGACACATTGCCAAAGAGACCTCTGTGCCTCAAAACCCTGTAAAGTAGATTTGAAACACAAAGAGAGTTTTTCTTAGTCTTTCATCAGCAAGAGCTAAAAGCAGACACAACATAAATGCATTTTACTATTCACTGCATAATCCCTTTTGAATACCTTCAGAGAAAGCAAAGAATACTGTGAACTTTTATCTGCATTTGTAGGCAAGTCCTAAAGAGACTCCTCGGTATAATGCCATGAAGAATGGAGAGGTATTCTTTCCATTCATTTCAGTTACTATCGAGACAATGCATTTATACTTAATTAAGTAAAGCATCATCATCAAAACCCTGGCCAAGATCCAAAGAATTTAGGTGTGCCCAAGACTGATCCAGTGGACATTTAAAAAAAAAGGGGGGGGGGGGTATAACACAGGCTTTCCATATATTTCATGCCATAAATTTTGCAACCCATAACACATCAGGCTGCTCAGAATTAATATAATGGACCTGCACTGCCCATTATCAAGAATCATAATACAGAACTGTTATAGAAAATTGAAGAATTACACACAGAGATTTGCAAGATGGAAGGACATTTTCATTACTTTTACAATAAAAGCCATGACAGCACTTATTATTATTATTATTATTATTATTATTATTATTATTATTATTATT
>NW_024825696.1:0-1592 GCF_019175285.1 Sceloporus undulatus
GGAAATCAAGGAGTGAAAATAATTATGAGGGGTGACAGGGGTGCCAAAATATTTCTCACCTAGGGTGGCAAAATACCTAGACCCGGCCCTGGGAACAACTGTCCCCAAGCGTCTCCATCTGGAATCTGCTTGAGAGATAGGACTAGAACCACCGCAACGCATTGCTCCCTATCCTCAATTTCTTCAGACCCTTCTGGATGCCATGGTCGATGGTATCAAAAGTCACTGAGAGATCTAAAAGCACCAGCAGGGTCACACTTTCCTTGTTGATATTCAAGTGGAGATCATCTACTAAGGCGACCATAACAGTTTCGACTCTGTATCCCATCCTGAAGCCAATTTGAAATGGTCTAGATTCTCTGTTTCATCCAAGACCGCTTGGAATTGAAGAGCAACTGCCCTCTCAACCACCTTGCTTAGAAATCGAAGATGGGGGACCGGTCTGTAATTGTTCGTGTCCAAGGGATCTAGGGAGGGCTTTTCCATAAACGGCCGTACCACCGCTTCTTTTAAGCAAGATGGAAAATAGCCCTCCCTAAGAGAAGCATATCTCATTTGAGTCCTAAATGCATCTCCTCCTTGGATGACCAGCCATGAAGGGCAAGGGTCAAGAGGGCAAATTGTCTTCTTTACACTTCCAAGGACCTTATCCACATCCTTGGTACTCACAGATTCAAATTGACCCAGTATGATCTTATTCACTGAGTCACTGGACACATCACCTATAGCCTCTGCAGTAATGCCGGCATCCAATTTGGCTGTTATCTGAGAGATGTTCTCTGTGAAATAGTAATTTAAATTGTCAAAGTGAACTGTGGAAGGCTCTAATAATGAGTTCTGGGGGGGAAGGTGCCTGAGTCAGGTCCCAGATGTCCCCCCTCCACTGACTTGAGCACTCCCTTTATGCTTTTCTTTCCTTGGCACTTTCACTCCATTCCTTCCTTCCTCTCCTTTAACATACATCCCTTCAAGGGAGTCCAAGACCCTTTCAGCATGTTCGGGGGGGGGGGCATTCTTTCTGGGGCTGAGGGTCTCTCCACTGGTCGTCCTCCACAGGCTTGTTTTGAAGGGAAAAGTATGTATGTTGGGGAGTGCCTAATCTGGATCCTGTGGGCCTTTAAGCCTAGTTCCCAGGTTGCTGCCGGGGGGGGGGGAGTCTGTCTCCCCAGAAGGGGCTTTGGGGTCCCTCCATCTCCCTCCTCTTGGCTTTGGCCTAGATTTGGGACTTCTCTCCCCCCAGACAGAGCCCCATCCCCCAGAGAAAACTCCACACACCCCCCCCCGAATAATGTTGTTTCCAATGTTATTGAAGTACCTGGGCCCCAAGGCCATGCCTCTCTCCAAAGATCCCCCCCTGCCCTCTTTTCTCATAATTACCCCCCAAGTACCTGGGCCCCAAGGAATCCCCCGAGGAGGGGGCAGGGAAGAGAGAGGAGGAAGAGGAGGACTGGCAGAGCCCCTGCCTTTCTTTGGGGGGAGCAGATCAGGGTTTCCTTCCTTCTTACAACCCCCCAAACTCCCCCCTCCAGAAGACCCTGCAGTCAAATCTTTGAAGGAATGAGGGCTCTCCCCACTTCCCTCCCTCAGAGCAG
>NW_024825697.1:0-1592 GCF_019175285.1 Sceloporus undulatus
TTGGCCCAATCGTCCACCCAAGTAATTGCAAAATCAATTAACTGAATCGTCTATCATTAAAAAAAAAAAAAATCATGCACCCATAGGCCACACGACAAGCACAAAGGCAGCGCTGAAAAGGGGGGGGGGGAATGGTGAATATACCAAAAACTGAGGAGGGATGGTAAACACTCCTCTGCCATTAGTCATTGGTTAGAAACAAAGTGTAACAGAACAAGTGAACATAATCTTGTAACAAATGAAACACTGACAGCCAACATTTAAATATTTTTTTTGTTCTTTTATTCAAGCTTGGGTGAACCTGGAATTATTTTCCATACTACTAACAAATAAAGTAAACCCATAGATTATAAATAAATGTGATTTGAAACTTTACATATTGGGTCAGCTGTTGGTGTATAATGCCCTCTGGGGCTGTCCAGTGAGGTAAAAGAAGTTTGGTGAAGGAGAGGTTCACCACAATGATGCTAAGCAAAAGTTTGTTTTAACTTCTGGTTCTATGAGGTGTTGTGCTGTGTAATATACAAATCCTGCATACTGCTTATCAGCAAGGTGAATATGCATTTCTCCTGCTAGCACTAAATTTTGAAATGGTTTCAAAGCACGACATCAAAATTATAGTTGCTTTGCTGTGTTTTAACAAAATGTTTAGTATTTTATTAAGAACCACTTTATGATCAACTCAGTTTCTTCATTAAAATCAGAATAAAGATGTAACATTTTGTTTGTACGTTTTAACTGATACTGTAGTCATAAAACATTTAGGTATTTGTTTTCAGCAGCAAGTTGTCCATTAATTAAATAATCTCTCCAAATAAGGAAATTAACTGATTTATCAATAGTGCTGTGCAGGTCAAAGCCAACAATAGCATGAAAAGGATTAAACTAAAGCCTATTTAATATGTTTTCTGCATACTAATCTGGAACAGTTATTAAGAGATTATTATTTAAATGAAGGCTGCAGTCTGTTATATCTTACTGTCTCATTTTTCAACTAAAATGTTTTATTTAGCTAAGAAGAAGAGGTTTTACCTAAACTATGAGAAAGAGCAATAAGTACCTAGATATCTCTCTAGGTTCTAAATGTGGATGGGAATCATGAAGTCCTCCAGATATTGTAGTATTGAAATTTCCAGCATTCCTGGCCATTACTATGCTGAATATAGGTGATGGCAATTGTAATCCATCAGTATGTAGAGAAATTCTATATGTACACTGGAAAACATTTGGACACATATTCTTAGCTCCACGGATAAGGAACTATGATTCTCCAGATGTTGCTAGACCATATGTCCCAAAAGGCCCAATCAAACCAGTTAATAGTGAAGGATGCTAAGTTTAAACCAAGAACATCTGAAACACCAAAGTTGTTCTTCTCTGCTTTCGATGTATGGATACGCATGGACTGAACAGACCTGTTCAGACTGAGCTTATTCAACAAAACTGTTGTCTCATCTATTACCTGATTTGGAGGAGCAGTTCTATATATTCTTCTGTTGTCCACCCTTCTTCATACACGAGATTATTGGGTGAGTTCCAAATTTGTACGACAATCATGATCATTGTGTCTCCCCTGCGGGAAACTCGACTAC
>NW_024825698.1:0-1592 GCF_019175285.1 Sceloporus undulatus
TTTCATCAAGACTGTCAAGTCCAATAAAATTTCTGTCCAACTCGACTTCTCTGCTCCAAATCAGCCTTTCAGAAAGCAGTTTTCCCGGGGTGGAGTGGGGGTAAAAAGCTATTAGGTTTTGTTACATGTTGCTGTCTGTAACATTTAGTCATGCCCTTGGTCATCTCCCAGTCTCCTGCACTACAATGAGAAAGATTAGTGGAAAGCCCCCTTGATATAGAAAATAATTGAGAAGATGATAAAATCCTTCTATGAAGAATGAACAGCATGCCATGGAGGTTGCTGGGGGATGAAATGTCCAAAGTGGAGTGACAGGCTGTAAAGTAGCAATAAGATTAAATGACAGTATCCTAAAGTGAACAGTGGAATGGCAGTCTGAAGAGCAAAATGACAGCTTGCCAGCTAGACTGAAAACATGTTCAGGATGGAATGATAGTTTCCATAGTGAAATATTGGTGGGGAAACTGTATGAAGAACAGACTGGCAGCAGGCAATGACAATCAAATGATGATGTTCACTGCAAAGGTGCACAATGTAATCAAAGTACAAAAGGTAACATGGCAGTGTCAGAAACGGAGTCATAGTTCCCATGGTGGTCCAAATGAAACAACAGTTTTGTAAGCATTTGGAACAGGATCTACCATAGTGCCTGTCATTATGCCTAGCATGCTATCATGCTTCTGGTACTACTCTCCCCTTCCCATAATGGTGACTGTCAAACCCTGCCTTTACATTCATAACCCATTCTAAGTTTGCCCCCCTCCTCTTCAAACATCATGTTGAACTCTTCTGTTAGTTTCCCCACGCCCCAAATAGTGTTAAAATTCTTCCTTTTTTCTTTACACAGGATAAATATGGCAGAGGACTTATAAGATCTTTTCCATTTCAGTCCACTTTTGTTGTTTTATTTGAACAACAGGGATTAGTAATGTAGGGGAGTCCCTGTTGGTTTTAGGGTCTTTTCAAACATCTTAATAGGCACCGGTGAAGCCGGTGTCATGCAAAGGTGCTGAATTCCCACAGCTGTGTGGCCTGCATCCATTGTTTGTAATGTAAAATCAATTTTAATGATACAATTTAGTTCTTTCCTCCTCTGTATTGACAGATACATCTATTTTTCTCTACATTTAGAGTGACCTTTGCCCATGTATTCTTGTCTTGTCTCATGGTCACTTACATGCATTTGATCAAAGGCTGCATTTCCTGGTCTCACTAGATACTTGTCAACCAGTCCATTGCTGAAATAGGTTTGCTCATGACTCTGTGGTGTTGATATTTGGTGTGAGCTTTGATCTCTTCTTCTCCAAAGATATAGTTGTGTGCTTACATGCTTTACTGTAGTTTAGTCCCCATGCTTATTATAGGCATGGAATACAATGAGAATAACTTTTTATCTTCATCTGAGATTTATGACCCATTGAAGAGACATTTTGAACCAATGAAATAATTATGAATAACAAAGGAAGATCATGACTACAATGCTGCATTGCTTGGGTTACAATAGCAGTGGGTCTCATTTGGATCCCTCAGATCCCCACTCATCTTTTAATTTATCATTGCTTTTCAGTTTCAACACTGTCATCAGCTTTTTC
>NW_024825699.1:0-1592 GCF_019175285.1 Sceloporus undulatus
TGAAAGCAAAAGAAGAGAGTATAGTTTCACTGAGGTATAGAGTACGGCAATCTTGTTACTATTTTTTTTTACTTTTTTTCTTCTTTTCTTTTATAGGGTGTTTTATGTATTTTTAACTTTCGTGTACGTAATCTTTGTATCTGTGAAACTCAATAAAATTTACTAAAAAAAAAAGGAATTTCTGTAATGCAGACTGGATCCAAGTTTGTAGCATGTCATTTATGACAATCCCATCTTTATTCCTTGATTGGTTTGTTCTTGTCTGAAACCCTCAAAAGCTGCTGCTCATCAGTTTAGATGCTTCTGACCTAGGTAGGGCAAGATAACATCATATGCTTTTATAACCACTCTTCCTTCTCTCATTCACCCCAGCCTAGCATTTTCCCTTGCTGCTTTAACTCATACTAGGATATTGTATTCTTTTGTAATAATGGTGCAAAACTTCAGAAAGGATAAAAGAAATCTAAGTGTTTATGTTCGATTCTGTTATTCATAATGACCTCATGACAACAACTGCTAAGAGAAAACTCTACAACTGAGGGCAAGAAGTAATCTTTTCCAGTTTTTTTAAAAGTAAAACTCCTTAAATAGCATTGATGTAGATCATTGATTCATGAGACCCACCATTATTACAAATATAAAAAACTTTGGCATTTTTCTTCAAATAGAAAGAACACTTGAAAATATACCCACTTTGTCCTGTGATAATAATATCTGCCTGCAAGTTCAAGGAATTTTTTTCTCCCTCAGTCATATATAATATTCACTTAGAACACTGTTAGATACCTGTTTGTCTCTGTCTGTCTTTATGAGAATTTAATACTTACATCATGGGGAACAAAGGATTCCCAGGTTTTGAACTAGGAAAAAAAAGGAACATAATACAGCTAAACAATGTCTGAGTCACACAATAAATCACAGCTCACCAAACGGGATTGGTAATTCAGAGATCAGACTCCAGCTATGCTGTCCATGGGATTATAGAAGTTGTGGTTCATAAAGTAATACTTCCAAGCTATGTATCTGACATTATTTGAAAGCTGCTGGTGATAATGCTTGTCCTGCCCTCATCCTCTTATGAGCTCCAGGACATTGCAAACATTTCAGTGGCAGCTCTGAGTTGCTTTGTGGGTGTAGCCTTTGAAGAGGTAAGCCTGCAAAATCTATGTAATACTCAGTTGAGCTCTACCCACTTCAATTTGGAGGTAAATCGTGCCACAAACTACCAGTTTTGTGAGGAGCCACATATTCAGTAGCAGAATTAGCAACAGAGTCCTGGATGAACAGAGCTCAGCTACCAAAGATGAGAACTGAAGACCAGGATGATGAAAAACAGTTCATGCATTCCCTTACCCTGCTGCCAGTCCTGATGAAGTATCAGCTATATTTCACACCCTTGGCCAGGCTACCTGGTACTGATGAAAGCTAACATTTTAAAAACACCTGAAGAGATACAATTTGTACTGTACTCCAGTGCCCTGACAGTGCTCCTTCTCAAGAATCAGCTGAAGCTGAGAGGAATGATGAAATCTTAGGACTACTTGACAGTAGGGCAAACAAGGTTTGAGAATAATAATAATAATAATAATAAT
>NW_024825700.1:0-1592 GCF_019175285.1 Sceloporus undulatus
TGAAAGAACATGTGAGGAGTTGAAAATAAAAGAAGAAGATCGGATGAATTATGTCAGATCATAAATTAGTGGGGGTCTGACCGAGATTTATGCAGAGATGAGGGCAGGTGAAGCCCACGATTATAATTTATTAAAAGAAATGGTAAAACAAAGATTTGGGCTAACTCCAGAACACCATAGAAGAGAATTTCGAGCAATAAAAAGAAAAGCAGATGAAACATACACCCAGTTAGGATGTAGATTAGACTATTTACTAAAAAGCTGGATTGAGGGATCAAAAATTACCACAAAAGACGAATTACAAACTTTAATAGGATTGGAACAGTTTTATAATGTTATCCCTCAGGAATACAGGTGGTTGGTACAAGATCGACAACCAAAAACAGTAGCTGAGGCGGCCAAGATGTTAGATACACTGGCTTTAATTAGAGAAGATAATAGGAAATGGACAAAGACTGAAGGAAAACCTCTGGAATATGAAAAAAGGACTCACAAAAATTGGCAAAAAGCTAATGAAAACGCTAACGAAGATAAAAATTTTCAACAGTGCCAACACAAACAAACTCCTGAAGCCGAAAAGACAAATGTTAAATACAGAGGAAAGGACCCAGATCCATATAGAGAAGATAGTTGGTCTAGAGAACAGATAAGTTTTCCTCCAAGAAAGTGCTATGAGTGTGGAAAACTGGGACATATCAAATATCATTGTCCAACCTTAACTCATAAGAAAGGCCAAATATAAAATCAGCTTATTATATAAAGTCAGTCAAGCCAACAGTACAAGAATGTTGCCATCAAAACCAGACTGAGGCGGCAGTTGCCATAGAAACGGCAGTTAAACCAGTAACAGACTCTGACAGTGGGCCTTCTCCAAGATCCTGCTTATTAGTAACAAATTTACCTCACGAATTAACTACAGAAGAACACAGAGAGTTGATACAAATAAATAAGTGTTGGGTGTGGGGATTTAGGGACTCGGGGGCAGAAGTGTGTATAATTAAATCACACTTGGTAAAGCCTCAAGATATGTGCCCAGACGAGAAAATGATTTTAAAGGGTTTAGGAGGCCCTGAATTTCCAGTACCCATTGCCAATGTAAATATCTCCTTCCGAGGTCAGGGATTAAGATGGAAATTTGCAACATATGATTCAATCCCAATAGATTGTATCATTGGGAATGATTTAAATTGACACATGCGGCTATTTAAAAAGTACCCGGACTTAGAGGCTGAAGAAAGATATAAGAGACAAGAAAAAATAGCCAATACACTTAAAAGGGAAGTAAATGAACTGGAGGTAGAAAACCAGATCTTACAAAGCCTTATGGAAGGAAAAACAGAAACAATTGTTTCTATGAAGAAAAAGTTAGATCAGAAAGAAAAGATTATTTCAGAATTAGAAGATCATATTTCTAAGATGAACTTGTCCTCAGATAGTGATAAAGAGCTCCTACATAGATATAAAGAAGATGTTATCAAGCTACAGGGTTTGCTAGATAAAACAAATGAGAGTTTTAATCAAAAAGAGAGCGAAAAAGAGGCTTTGATACAGAAAACTAAAAAGTTACAAGAACAAATAGATGTAATAAATAA
>NW_024825701.1:0-1592 GCF_019175285.1 Sceloporus undulatus
GGAGAGAAGTGACCAGTGGGGGGTCCAGTGGGGTTCTGTCCAGGGCCCAGTGCTATTCAACATCTTTATCAATGATTTGGATGACAGAATTGGGGGCATACATATCAAATTTGCAGATGAAACCAAATTAGGAAGAGTAGCTAATACTCCAGAGGACAGGATCAAAATTCAAAATGACCTGAACAGACCAGAAAAGTGGGCCAAAGCTAACAAAATGAAATTCGACACAGAGAAATGTAAGGTACTGCATTAAGGGCAGGAAAATGAAACGCACAGATATAGGATGGGGGGCAAGTGGCTGAATGAAAATGGATCTAGGACTTCAAGTAGACCACAAGCTGAACATGAGACAACAGTGCAATGAGGCAGCTAAAAAGGCCAATGCGATTTTTGGCTGCATCAATAGAAGTATAGCGTCTAGATCAAGGGAAGTAATAGTGCCACTCTATTCTGCTCTGGTCAGGCCCCACCTGGAATACTGTGTCCAGTTCTGGGCCCCACAATTCAAAAAGGATGTTGAGAAACTGGAGCATGTCCAAAGGAGTCCGACTGAAATGGTGAAGGGTCTGGAAACCATGCGCTATGAGGAAAGACTCAGGGAGCTGGGGATGTTTAGCCTGCAAAAGAGAAATTTAAGAGGTAATATGACAGCCCTGTTTAAATATGTGAAGGGATGTCATATTGAGGAGGGAGCAAGCTTGTTTCCTGCTGCTCCAGAGAACAGGACCTGGAACAATGGATGCAAGCTCCAGGAAAAGCGATTCCACTTCATCATTAGGAGGAATTAACTGACATACTCCTTCCTAGGAGTGTGGAGGATTCTCCTTCCCTGGACAACTTTAAACAGAAGCTGGATGGCCATCTGTCAGCGATGCTTTGATTGAGAGTTCCTGCATGCAGGGGTGGGCTGGATGGTCCTAAGTGGTCTCTTCCGGCTCTAGGACTCTATGAGTCTATGATTCTGAGATCACAATGGGACAGTCTCAATGCTTCAGCCTGAGGTTGCAAAGGGCCACTTTAAATAGTTCAGGTAAAGAGCTCCACCTTGAAGTCACAACAGTTTCATCTCAATCCTTCAGGCAAGGAGAATCAGCATGAGGTTGCAAGAGGCCAATGTCAGTCCTTCAGGTAAGGTAAGGAGCACAGGCCTTGAGTCACAATAGTCTCGTCCCAATCCTTCAGGTAAGGAGCATGAGCCAGAAGTTACAATGGGCCAGTATATAGACTTTAGGAAGGAAGCCACAGCCTAAAGTCCCAATAGGCCTGTCTCAATGCCTCAGGTAAGGAGCATCAGCCTGAGATCCCAATGGGACAGTCTGGATCCTTTAGGCAAGGAGTATCAGTTGGAGGTCGCAATGGACCAGTCTCAGTCTTTCAGGCAACCTCCTTTTCTGGGAGAGATTTTGACTTCCAGTTTTGCGCAAACATTATTCTAGCTAAGGTTGTCATATAAAACAGCGCCTTCCCATATTTATTGTCCAAATTTTCTTCAAACATCGTTAATAAATAATATTCTGGTTTTAGTTATTATTATTATTATGTTTATATTATTATGTTGGTATTATTATTATTAAGGTTCCATGTAGTTTGCA
>NW_024825702.1:0-1592 GCF_019175285.1 Sceloporus undulatus
AGGAAGGGAGGAAGACCAGGAATCTTCCTCCCAGGTCTGGCCTCCCTTCCTTTGGAGCCAGCCAGGGCCGGGGTAAGTGGGGCGGTGTGGTGGGGGGCGGTTGTCTTCCCCCCATCCCCGTTCCACTGGGGGCTATTTGCCCCGGTCCACGGCTCCGCAGCCAACGGACCCGCGGGGGTTCATGCGGCCCCGTTTAGGCCTTGCCAGAGGGCGCGGCGGCCATTTTGTCTCCTTATAGGAGGCTTCTGGGGGTGCGCCTGCCATCTTGTTTCCCTGAGCGGGAAACTTTGGCGCGCCCGCCATTTTGTTTTGGCGGGAAGCCGCCAGTTTGCAAGATTCATAGTAGAACATTTTAACAGGCCTCCTATACTTTTATTAGCCTCATAGTGAGGTTTTCAGTGGGCTCCTTTTATGAACCTGTTATATTTGCCCATTTCATTTGATCTTGAAAGCTAAACAGGGTCAGGCTTGGATATCCCATGGATGGGTGTCCACCAATGAATGCTATCTTTGCCTGCCTTTTTGTTTTAATTACCGTATTTTACCTGATACTGTTTTTTGGGGGTTCCCCCCCCTGTGCAAGTTTGCCTTTTATCATGCCTCCCAAGAAGTCCAACAAGAGTGGGGGCCAGAGCTTTGGAGCGGCACAGCAGCTCAGACTTTCGGTTGCTACCAGTGAGGTTCCAGGTCCCAGAGACATCTCTCCCAGTTCTGGCAGTGAGACAGACGAAGGGCTTTCGCTTGCTGCTGGTCAGTCTGATAATGCCTTGCCATTGCCGGCTGGGGCCTTTGGGCTGACTGAAGACTCTTTGGCTGATCTGTCTGGATCCATTGCAAAACTCATCCAGAAAGCTACTACATCTGGTCAGCCCGGTCCTTCAGCATCTGCTGCACCCGAGCTTCGAGCGTCCGACCGACAACTTCCCAGATCGTCGGTTCCAGTTTCGATATCTTCTGGTGGTCTAGGCTCCAGTTCTGCAGCTCCTACATCTCGTCATCGAATTCGGTGGGTGTCAAGTTCATCCAGCTCATCTGGCTCGAGTTCGTCTTCGACTTCATCAGCTGAGCGCCGAAAGGAGAAGAAAAGAAAACGCAAGGCCAAGAGGAGACGTCGCAGAGCGCGCCGCGAAGGAGTTCTTCAGCCTGCCGCAGGAGGTCGAGATCTTCGTGGGGTGCCTGTTGGGAGGGATGGTTTTTGGGTTGAACATGCCTTGGTTCCAGGTCTGCCTACGTGGGCCATCAAGAGGAGGGCTTGGCGCCCAGGCCTTCAAGGTGTGTGGATGGATCCGCTTGCGGCGGATTTTCCTGTTTGTTCGCCAGGTGAGCGTCCACCTGGTGCTCATCTAGCCAAGAAGGTGCGCAAAAACATCTTAAGGGGTTGCTACGTTGATGTTTTTACCCTGCTGCAGCCTAAAGGAAGTGATGCGGTGGCTGTCACTTCAGCTAAGAAGAGCAAGCGTGAGCCACAGGTGGTTCCGGTGGAGCCCACCTTTTCCAATTGGTTGGAAGGTTTTGCTATCTTCAGGGCTGTGGTTTCCATGGCCTTTCCTGAACGTGCTTGGCATTTGGACAGCCATTGTTTAAATGTTTTG
>NW_024825703.1:0-1592 GCF_019175285.1 Sceloporus undulatus
GATGCATGCATCATTGAAACACCATGCCTCCACTGTGACTCGAAGCAGCTTTATTTTGGCTGTCTGTAACAGGCCAATGTTTCAGGATGACATGTATGAGTCCCAAGCTCTCCTCCTCCCTAATTCTTGCAACTTGCGGCTGAGCTCTGCTTGTTACCTCCTTGCTGCCTATTCAAGCTGCAGTGTGGGACCAGCAGCTATATCAGCATGCATCATGCTGCAGAGCAGCATATGCGCATGTGTTGTGCCACCTGGAGCATATGACCTAGAGGTATTGGAAATGCTGTTGTTTTTAGACTACAGTCTCCAAAATTCTCTAACAGGCTGGCCACTGGTCATGCTAGGTGAGAAGTCTTGGTGTTTTAATTCCCCAAAGTAACTTTTCCATGCTCTGCCCCTTGGCTAGGTGTGCTGACATAGCTCTGGTCATAGAATCATAGAGTTGGAAGAGACCACGGGGCCATCCAGTCCAACCCCCTGCCATGCAGGAAATCACAATCAAAGCATCCCCGACAGATGGCCATCCAGCCTCTGCTTGAAGACCTCCAAGGAAGAAGACTCCACTACACTCCGAGGGAGTGTGTTCCACTGTCGAATAGCCCTTACTGTCAGGAAGTTCTTCCTAATGTTGAGGTGGAATCTCTTTTCCTGCAGCTTGCATCCATTGCTCCAGGTCCTAGTCTCTGGAGCAGCAGAAAACAAGCTTGCTCCCTCCTCAATATAACATCCCTTCAAATATTTGAACAGGGCTATCATATCACCTCTTAATCTTCTCTTCTCCAGGCTAAACATCCCCAGCTCCCTAAGTCGTTCCTCGTAGGGCATGGTTTCCATGTGATGCACACCAGTATTGCTGCTCACCCTTTGCAGCCTGAATGGTCCACTATAACCACTTCTCATAGTAGGAAGGGGGATCATTTCTTGTGTTCTAGCTGGGCTAGCTGCCTCTTTCTCTGTTTGCTCAGTTAGGAATCTTTTACCTGTGATATGCTGGCCAAGGCATAGTGAGCAAGACAGTTTGAAAGCCCCAGGCTGTAAAAAGGAAACAATTTACCTGGTGAAGGGCTTTGGTGCTATGCAGTTACTATGTTATGATGGCACTTCAGCTGCCAAGGAAACACTGTTCAATCCTGGGATTTGCAGTTTGGTTGGGTCATTTAGAATCCTCAACCAGAGAAATTTAGGACTTTTATCATACTAGTCTCCTATCCTGCCACAATCATGCTAGTATAAGAATGGAAACATACGGCTTTGACATAATTTCTTATCAAACTTTTTCCTATGCTAGTGCTTTGGTGATCCATAGTTGCATGATCTGTTTTCCACACTGCCAAACACCACTTGTGTGAATGTGCTTATCCTCCCCTTTCCCAAAGTGTGGGGCTCTGTATGCACATTCACACAGAAGCACGATCACTGCAAGGGCAAGTGAGGGAGAGGAACAGAATCATGCCCATTCATACCTGAGAAGCAGAACTGCAGCATAAGGGACCTGTTGCATGAAGGCAGAAATGGAATAGCAGTGAGACTGAGAGCCTATTGATGGGTTTTGCCCTTCAGTGAAAAGGTGCACTCATGTAATGAATGGAATG
>NW_024825704.1:0-1592 GCF_019175285.1 Sceloporus undulatus
AGCCACATTAAGCATTTTTGATGGGAATCATATGAAACCATTTTGCTATTCGTGGACTTAACCAATTCTATGCCAACACAGAAATCTCATTGAGCATGACACATCTTACTCAACTCAATTCAATATTTATATGCCATTTATATTCACTCCACCATCCAGTTAAACCAAATGGTTTAGATTTAAGCAGATATTTTTTTCCTGTACTTCAGAGGAAGTACAACCAATGCTACATGTACACTATAGGTTGTTGTTTCCTCTGAGGTGCTGTATCACTTCAACCTGAGAAAAAAAGAGAGAAAGAGATTAGCTTGCTAGGGGAAGAACCCCAACATTTGCAGAAGTACAACCAATCTTGAGAATATTTATATTCCAGGTCTCTGCTCAGCTAGCTTGGGTGGGAATCTAATGATGATGATAGCAACCAATCCCTAAATTTAGGATTGAGAAGAAATAGTGAAATAGGGAGTTAATTTGTTATAATTGCTGCTGTTGATTGCCATCAAGTGGATTTTGACTTATGGCAATCCTATGAATGAGAGACCTCCAAGTCACCCTGTTATCCACAGCCTTTCACTTACCAGGCATTATTGTGTTTTCTAATGTGTCCTGTTTTCTCATGATACATCATGATACATCCGAAATATAGCAGTCTCAGCTTACTTATCTTAGCTTCTATGGAGAATTCAGAGTTGATTTTTTTTTAACTTTTTGGCAATGGTATCTATAGACATTTTCTCAAGCACAATATTTCCTACCATCTTCCTTGTTCTGCTTTCATACACTGAAATTGGAAATACAGTTGTATGGGTAATCTTGACTTTAGTATTCAGTACTTCTCTCTCATCACTTCTCTTTCAAACTCATAGTATTGTTTTTCTTTTCTTTTTTTGTTCCTGTTCACACACAGAGAGAGAAAAAAAACATTGTCTTTAGCAATGGGAGTGAGAATCAAGCAACATAGAACTTTGTCACATAGGGAAAAGCGGGGGAAAGCAGGGGTTTAAATGGATATTATACCATGAAAATCAAATCACCAATCACAGTGAAGATGTTCACATGACGTTGCTATTAAAGAGGACTTATCCTGCAATAACCAAGTAATAACTAGCAACCATTCATTGAAAAATCCCACGATTTCTCCATGAATGATTTGTTGCTGGTTTTTACCTGGTTATTGCTGGAATAAGTCATCTTTAATCAGGATGTGTGTGAAAATTTTCCCCACGATAGTGCGATTTTCATAAGATAATGTTAGTTTAAACCCCCCCGATTCCCCCCGATTCCCCCCCCATGTGACAAAGTCCCTATTTCTTCACTTTCTATTCAGCAGTTTCCAAATAAAAAACTATGCCCAAATCTGGAAAATTTGTCCAGTAACTATTTTTTTGCCTCGTTAGGTTTCTCCTGTCAAAACCTAGGGTCTTTTAGTGCCCTCAGGTTGCAAACTTAAAATAATAGTATTCCAACATAGGGGTATTTTTATCCATTTCATTAGGCAGGAAAACATACATCAATATTGATATAAGAATCAGCCCTGCTGCTCAATTTTTTAAAAAAGATTTTTAATCAACCTCTGCAACCCTGTGTTGTAT
>NW_024825705.1:0-1592 GCF_019175285.1 Sceloporus undulatus
CCCCCCCCCCCCCCCCCCCCCCCCCCCCCAAATTCTCACCACTATATTATTCTTCCCTATTGGGTTTCTTGAGTGTTGGGAAGCCACTTTTTCAGACAGGAAATTAATATTCTTTCCCTTCCTAATTCTTGGCAGTTGAATCTTCTGTTATCATTTAAGTTCTGTTTACCTTGCAAAATAATCAAAACAAAGCACACTTCAAAATCTCTTTAGGATAAAATCCATAGGCTCTTCACATTACACAACTATAGAATTCTGGAGCTATCTGGCTGAGAATTCTAAATGCCCCTTTCTAAGAACAAATCCCAGGATTCCACAGAATGTTGCCATGGCAATTTAAAAGGAATCATAGCACTATTTTCACATGTAGACATGGCTTAATGTCCTTCTCTTAAACTTTGATCCCAGCACCTGGTGCTTAGATATAGTCTTCTGAACACGGGCATGATTGAGCACACTAAAGAGGTAGAGATTTGAGTTGAAAGTGTTTAAGGGTTAAGGTGGAGGACGAGGGGTAAGTATTCTTTATTTTCTTCATATATGATCCTCATTGTAGCTTCTGCAGCAGAAGGTTTACAGTAGGTGCAGAGGAAAGAGAAGATCAAACAAGTAGAGCATCTAAAAGGGCAAACTATCCTGTGAGGCTATATCCACAGAAATTCTCTTTGACCTTTTGCTAATAAATAATTACAGGGCTTCTAGAAGAAATAGTCATGACTTTTAGTAATGTAATATATGCTGTGAAATATATCCTATATATGTATTTAAATGTAGGAACAGTGAGGGCACTTGAAGCCTTCTCGTTCATAGGAGGCCTGTAGCAAATATTATCTGAAGTTCAAACCAGAAAGTTAGGAACTGTGTAAGACTAACAGTGTAACTAAATCATTAGTGTGGATAATAAATATAATTGTCACAATACCCCCTTGAAGAGACTCTCACATTATCAAGAGAAATGAGGTCATGTTCCAGTTACACCCCAAGGTCCTGTGATTTTTCTGATGGCAATGCATGAAGCATGGACTTTGGTAGGGGAAAAGACTATGCAGAAAAAAATTCCCTGGAACTGAGACCCCCAAAGGTCTATGTCTAACATATGGGAACTATGCAACTTTCAGGTGAAGCCAGCATTACAACTTGATTGGATGAGCACCTCTTCATATTTATTATATATAATTCAATTATTTCCTTTATATGCCACCTTTCTCCCAAAATGGGACCCAAAGTGGCTTCCAAAGAGAATCAATCAAAATACCTTAATAAAATGTTAAACACATTTAAAAAATATATACAATATAAAGTTGCTAGAAAATAGAAAACATTTTTAATAAATAAAACATAGATCTCAATTAAAAAAAACCTTCTATGCTTACCCATTAAAGCCTTCTTAAAAAGAAATGTCTTTGCCTGTAGATGAAAAAAGAACAGGGAGGGGGGCACCCTAGCCTTCTGTAGAAGGGAGTTCCAGATTGTGGGAGCAGCCACTGAGAAGGCTGTAAATGGATCTAGACAATCTATCTCATCCTGAAATTTCTGAAGCTGTGGGGCGCTGGAGCTCAAGGGAGTGCACCGGGGGGTAAGAGTTGTGCTAT
>NW_024825706.1:0-1591 GCF_019175285.1 Sceloporus undulatus
TGGCAGTTATGGAGGGCGGAGTCTCCTTCCTCTCAGGCCGGCAGATGGCAGTTATGGAGGGCGGAGTCTCCTTCCTCTGGCCAGCAGATTGTTGCCACAACAAGATAAATTTCTCAGAATTCCATAGCATTGAGACATGACGGTTAAATGTAGGGTGAAATTGGATTAATAATAATAATAATAATAATAATAATAATAATAGTTTTATTTATATACCGCCTTTTTTTATAGATCAAAGCACTTTACAGTTTAACAATTATTTCTGAAGTGCAGGTTCAGTGATACCTCTGAGGAATTTGAAAGGCAGTCAAAAGTGTTTAGATACAACACCAGGCATTTCACTAGATTCTTTGTATACAACTCATACATCTTTGAAAATATTAGTGTGGGTTTTTTGTTAAATTGTATTGTAGAGGGTGGTCTGCCTTTTATTATGAATATATACAAAATCTGGGTCTGGCAAAGAAGCCTGATCAGTTCATTTTGTAACTTTAATCTGCTGTATTCACTCCAAGTTTTAGTCAGAATTGTAAAGAACATGTTCAAGTTACTGTATCTATTTTATGGGTAACACCTTGATTAGTTTCTTTAAAATTCAGACTGAAAACCAGAATATGGAAGTAACAAGTTACAAGGAATGTAGTTACCTGTAGCTAGTTAGTTTTGGGAACTAATAAACAATTAGAATAAAGTTGCTTTATTGGTGTACCGGTGGATATTCTCCAATTTATGTCAAAAGTGACCTCTAGTGGGAACTTTAACACATCTTTAGATGCAGCTTGAAAGATGTTTTTTCAAATTTTATTCTATTTTCTGATTAATGGTAAGGGTGTTCAAGCAAAGCAATGTGGACTGTAACGTGAAATGAATTACCGTATATACTCAACCATAAGTTAGCCTCAAGTATAAGTCAAGGACATATTTTGGGGGACAAAATTATTGAAATTGATATTACCTGTGGATAAGTCGAGGGTAAAACATAGGGGCATGTAACAAAGGATCTAAAGGATGAAGCAAACAATGCCAAAAAACTTACAAAATTCCAGCAGGCATAACTGTTTTTGCTCACCCTAAACCAAGGATTCCCAAACTCTGGTCCTCCAGGTGTTTTGGGCTGCAGATCCCAGAATCCCAGACCATTGGCCAAGATGGCTGAGGCTTTGAGGAGCTAAAATCTAAATCATCTGGAGGATCAGAGTTTGGGAATCACTGCCCTAAAGGCTGAATGGATGAGAAAGTGGGCGAGGGTGCCAGTGCTTCCGGGACAGATTACACTTTTGTCTTTTACCAGGGAAAGGATCCTTTTCTTAATAGGAGTTAAAGTATAGTACCTAAAATGACCCATGGATAAGTCAACTCGTTTTTTTGAGGTCATTTTTGGACTAAAATTTCTAAACTTATACATTTAAAACTTGTGCGCCAACTGTGCCCGTTCCTTGAGAAGCCAGATCTGGCCACGGTGGTACATGCCTTGGTTACATCCCGTTTGGACTACTGTAATGGGCTCTACATAGGACTGCCTTTGAAAAGTGTTCGGAAAATTCAACTGGTTCAAAGAGCTGCTGCCAGGCTGTTAACAGGCGCCGATTAC
>NW_024825707.1:0-1591 GCF_019175285.1 Sceloporus undulatus
TTTGACAAGGAGGCTAAAAAGGTTGATGCCCTGGCCAGGAAGGCATACGCGGCTGCAGCACTGGCGGTGAAAGCAACCAACTACACCGCTTGCATGGGTGCCTATATTCAGACTCTTATGGAGGGCATCTCTCCCATCGTGCCCGACGTCCCGGATAAGGCCCAACGGACCCTTACCGAGATTAGGGATGAGGCCCATTCCATTGGCGCGTGGCTCATCACCGCATCCAGGAACGTGGTGGAGTGTTCGGGCAGGGCCATGGCGGCCGCCATCGCCCTAAGAAGACACGCTTGGCTGCGGGGTTCGGACCTTAATACCAACGTTAGGTCCACCATAGAGGACATGCCGATAGACGACTCGGGTCTCTTCCATGCCGAGACGGATGACAAGCTGAACCGAAAGTTCAGGTTGAAGGCGGCGGCGAGAAAACATGGTATGTCTGCCCCCGCCCCGGCTCCCTTCCGTAAGAGGTTCCGCCCCTGGCAGCAACAGCAGGGCCAGTTTAACAGGTCTTCTTACCAGGACCGTCAATTCCAACAACAGGGGTCCCAACGCCAGAGGTACCAGTCTCAATCCCCATCGTCCTCGGGCCGCCGAAATCAGCCTTCTCGGTACCGGAGGAACCGACGGCAAGACCCTGACCAGTCCAAAAAGAGGGCATGAAACCTGCCCGCGCACTTCGCTTCTCCTGGAACCTTTTTGGACATTCTCAAGCCCTTCATCAACACATGGGCTTCCATTTCCTCCGACTCTTGGGTGCTTAACATCGTCCGTAGGGGCTATACCCTCGAGTTTGAAGAGCTCCCGCCCACCGGAGCTTTCATTTCCACCCCACCCTCGGACACCCTTCTCGACGAAGTGCGCACCTTATTGGACAAGGGGGCTATTTCCCCACTAGCTCCTGATTCCCTCCATGCGGCCTTTTTCTCCAGGTACTTCACGGTACCGAAGGCCGGCGGGGGCATTAGACCAATCTTGGACTTAAGGGACTTAAACCTCTTCCTCCAGTATTGCAGGTTTCGTATGGTAACCCTAGCCTCTATTTTGCCTCTCCTTCGCCAGGACCAATGGTTCGCGACGGTCGACCTCAAGGACGCCTACTTCCACATCGGAATTCGGGAGTCCCACCGGAGGTTCCTCGCCTTCGCCGTCGGCTCCGACGCTTACCACTACAATGTGCTCCCGTTCGGGCTCGCTACAGCCCCACGGGTCTTCACGAAGTGCATGGCCCCAGTGGTGGCTTACCTCCACAGCAAGGGCTATAGAGTCTTCCCTTACTTAGACGACTGGCTGTTCATCGCAGACTCCCAGAACGATCTTCAGGAGGCAATTGCATTCGCCACCCGGCTTCTGAACTCTCTCGGACTGGTGATCAACAAAGACAAGTCCCATTTTACTCCGTCCAGGCAGGTGAAGTTCATCGGAGCCATCCTCGATTCCGAAAAATGCTCCGCTTTCCTTCCTGTAGACCGCTTCCAGTCACTGGTGACATCACTGACACCCTGCATCTCCCACAGAAGAGTGAGAGCCAGGGACGTCCAGATCGCTCTGGGTCACATGGCATCAACGACCTTCGTGACGCCGTGGTCGA
>NW_024825708.1:0-1591 GCF_019175285.1 Sceloporus undulatus
GGGGGGCAGTGAAGACGCCTCACCTGGGGCCGTTTCTGACCCGCAGTTTCCATACCGCCGCCTCGGAGGACGCTGCAAAGAGAGAGGCAGCTTCCTCAAGGGCGGCCAAAAACGGGGCTTTTTTTTTCTTTTGCCGGCTGGCGGATACGCAGCTGCGCAGCTGCGGCGCTCAGCACCGGCGGCAGAAAGCATATGTGCACATTTAAAGCACCCAGGCCCCTTTAAACTTTTCCCCCCGCCCTGGCCAAGAACAAAGGTGGTCTTCTGCCAGCTGGTGATCAGCTGGTGTTGGCATCCTTGTCCGCTTGCACATTGCCAATGTCACCAGCATCATGGATGCCTCCTCTCCTTTGGTCCCTGCGCTCTTGCTGAATCTGCAATGCACAGCCACAGCTGTCGCCGCTTCCACCGCTGTCCCCCTGCCATCCCCCATCACCTCCTTTGTACATATGTAAATATTTAAAGTTTTACCGTTTTTTATTGTTAGGTGAAAATGGCACAAGAATGTGTGTAGGGGTGCACTTTAAATTCCAAACTTTCCACAGTTCTAGCAGCGCATGCGTACATGCAGCTCTAGGGTTAGGGTTAGGGTTACGAGTCTTAAAATGCGCTGCAGCTGTGCTGCAGCTTCCACACCTGCATGGCAGCTGATGCTGCAATTAAAGCCTGATTTCAAACTGCGCATGTTCCAGGACCCCGACTCATTATGCGACGCAGCAGACACGGAGCTTTTAAATGGGCAACTTAAATTAGTGGCGTAGCAATTCTGGCGTACCGGTGCAGCAGCTTATAGACGGAGATGCGCAGCTGCGCACTATATAGAAAAGAAGCGGGGAAAAGCAGCACCTTTTTAATGCCGCTTCTTCCCGCTTGGGGCGTGCGGGGGGCGTGTTCATGGCGGCATTCAGGTAAGGGCCATCTGAAGGCTATACCTTCATGACGTCATGAACCCACCCCTTTTTGCCTGTCTGTATCCCGCCAATGTCTCATTATGGTCCAAAGTACAGGAGCCTCCGCTTAGTCGTCTTGGCATCTAGAGAAAGTTCAGACCTGATTTGGGCCTGAAACTGACAGGATTAATAGACCAGCAAGATACTGCACTGGCACCATTAGCACTGCAACCATGGTGACCACACATGCCCAGGCTCAATATGGGTCCTGAACTGAGCTGCTGGCCCAGTTCTTTGTGGATGACACGGGTTTGGTGCAGCTTCCAGGCACATTCTGGGCATGCGTCACGTGAACACTACACCACAAACGCAGCCAGAATCCATGTCATTTAGCCCATGTGTTTCTAGGATGCATTCATTTGTCTTTTTTGCAATCAACAGTATCTGTAAAAACCTCCTCTAGCATCATATTTCAAATGTATTAATTTTCTTCCTGATAGCTTTCTTCACCCTTCAGTTTTCACAACCATATATAGAACTGGAAAATATAATGGCATGAAGGATCTGACTTTACTATTCAGTGATATATCTGTACACTTCAGGATCTTGTCTAGTTCCTTCAAAATGCCATTCCAAGTTCTAGTCTTCTGATTTCTTGACTGCTGTTTCCATTTTGATTAATGACTGAGCCAAGGTATGGA